>NC_057795.1:328135546-328435546 GCF_018294505.1 Triticum aestivum | reverse complement strand
CCCAAATCCTATGTCTTCGAGCGAAGACAATGAGAGCAAATCTTATCCAGAGTTGGATGAGTCAGCTTTGCTTGTAGCCCAAGTAAAGTTGTCGTGTGTGTTTGAAATCTGACCGTTGGAACACGTGTCAGTTCCTTAGTGACCCAGGGTCATTTTGGACAAATCAGGTCGGGTTGCCTTGTGGCTATAAATAGCCCACCCCCTACACCATAAATTGGTGGCTGCTTAGAGTTTGTATACGGCTTTTGTCGTTTGAGAGCAACCCACCTCGAAGCTTTTGAGAGAGAGAAATCCTTGCGAGGACAAAGCCCAAACACCCAGAGCCAAAGAGTGTTAGGCATCACTGAAGTCTTTCTGTCTGTGTGACCTGAAGACTTATTACACTTGAGGATTGTGTATCCTCCAGCCGGTTAGGCGTCGCGTTCTGAGCATCCAAGAGTCATTGTGGATTGCCGAGTGAATGAAGTCTGTGAAGGTTTGGAAGTCTCCCTTGAAGACTTACCAGAGTGATTGGGCGAGGACTAAGTGACCTTAGCTCAAGGGGAATAAGGTGAAGACACGGTCTTCTGAGTTAAATCTCAGCCTCCCTAACCAGACGTATAGTTATCACAGCAACTGGAACTGGTCCAACAAATCCTGTGTCCTCAACAAGCAACTGGTTCTATCTCTTCCCTCCTTTACTTTGAGTTTATCTTCGTGAAGTCAGTGCTTATTGTCTTATTCGTTTGACTTCATTGCTTGACTACTATTGTTGATTGGCTTCATACTATCTTCCATCCTGATCCTACTACCTAGCTGCTATTAATCTTCAAACGTTAATGCTATTGCATACTTGATTATGGCTTGCTTGTTGTAGTTTATCTTCCGCTGCATATCAATTAGGTTGTTTCTATCGTTTGTCTTCGAAACTTCCATGTTTTGAAGACTTTCCTAAAAATCGCCTATTCACCCCCCCCCCCCTCTAGTCGATAACTAGCACTTTCACCATGAATAAAATGTGAACCACCATCAGGCATATGATATCTAGGGACTCCAAACCTTGGAAAAATAACTTCTTTAAGCATTTTAATAGAAGTGTTATGATCAGCACTACTAGTTGGAATAGCTTCTACCCACTTAGTAACATAATCAACAGCAACTAAAATATGTGTATAACCATTAGAGGCAGGAAAAGGTCCCATATAATCAAAGCCCCAAACATAAAACGGTTCAATAACAAGAGAGTAATTCATAGGCATTTCTTGGCGTCTACTAATGTCACATATTCTTTGACATTCATCACAAGATAAGACAAACTTACGAGCATCTTGTAAGAGAGTAGGCCAATAAAAACCAGATTGCAGTACCTTGTGTGCAGTTCTATCTCCAGCGTGGTGTCCTCCATAGGATTCAGAGTGACACTTGCGTAGGATCTGTTCCTGTTCATGCTCAGGTACACAAAGTCTAATAACACCATCTAATCCTTCTTTATAAAGGTGTGGGTCATCCCAGAAGTAATGTCTTAAATCATAAAAGAACTTTTTCTTTTGCTGGTATGTGAAACTAGGCGGTATAAATTTAGCAACAATGTAATTAGCATAATCAGCATACCAAGGAGCAGTACAGGAGGCATTAACAACCGCTAATTGTTCATCAGGAAAGCTATCATCAATAGGCAGTGGGTCATCAAGAACATTCTCTAACCTAGACAAGTTGTCTGCAAGAGGGTTCTCAGCTCCTTTTCTATCAATAATATGCAAATCAAATTCTTGGAGCAGGAGAACCCATCTAATGAGCCTAGGCTTAGCATCTTTCTTTTCCATAAGATATTTAATAGCAGCATGATCAGTGTGAATAGTAACTTTGGAATCAACAATATAAGGTCTAAACTAATCACGTGCAAACACAACTGCTAAGAACCTTTTTCAGTAGTAGCATAATTTCTCTGGGCAGTATCAAGGGTCTTACTAGCATACAGGATAACATTCAATTTCTTATCAACTCTTTGTCTTAGAACAGCACCTACAGCATAATCACTAGCATTACACATAATTTCAAAAGGTAAATTCCAATCAGGTGGCTGAACAATAGGTGCAGTGATCAAAGCTTTCTTAAGTATTTCAAATGCTTCTACACAATCATCATCAAAGACAAAAGGAATATCTTTTTGCAATAAATTAGTTAGAGGCCTAGAGATTTTATAAAAGTCCTTAATAAACCTCCTATAAAAACCGGCATGACCAAGGAAACTTCTTATACCCTTTATGTCCCTGGGACATGGCATCTTTTCAATAGCATCAACTTTGGCTTTGTCAACTTCAATACCTTTTTCGGAAATCTTATGCCCCAAGACAATGCCTTCATTAACCATAAAGTGACACTTTTCCCAATTCAGGACGAGACTAGTGTCTTCGCATCTCTGCAAAACTCGATCAAGGTTGATCAAACAATCATCAAAAGAGGATCCATAAACGGAGAAGTCATCCATGAATACCTCACAAATCTTTTCACAAAAATCAGAGAGTATAGCCATCATGCATCTTTGAAAGGTAGCAGGTGCATTACATAAACCAAAAGGCATACATCTATAAGCAAAAGTACTGAAAGGGAAAGTAAAAGTAGTTTTTGATTGATCCCCCGCTGACACAGGTATTTGAGAGAAACCAGCATAACCATCTAGAAAGCAGAAATGTGTGTGTTTGGATAGTCTTTCTAGCATTTGATCAATAAAATGCAAAGGGTAATGATCTTTCTTAGTAGCCTTATTTAATTTACGGAAATCAATTACCATCCTATAACCTGTAATAATTCTTTGCGAGATCAATTCATCTTTATCATTAGGAACAACGGTAATACCTCCCTTTTTAGGAACACAATGGACAGGGCTTACCCAATCACTATCAGCAACGGGATAAATTATACCTGCCTCAAGGAGCTTTAGTATCTCCTTTCTTACCACTTCTTTCATCTTGGGATTTAGTCGTCGTTGAGGATCTCTAACTGGTTTGGCATCTTTCTCCATTGTAATTTTGTGTTGGCATAATGTGGGACTAATGCCCTTAAGGTCATCCAGAGTATATCCAATAGTTGCTCGGTGCTTCTTCAGAGTTTTCAATAATCTTTCTTCTTCTTGCTCTGAAAGGTTAGCACTAATAATAATAGGATATATTTTCTTTTCATCAAGATAAGCATACTTAAGATTATCAGGTAATGGTTTGAGTTCAAACACGGGATCACCCTTGGTTGCAAGGGGATCCCCAAGAATTTCAGCGAGAAGATTATGTTTCAGCACAGGTTCCTGTTTAAGGAACACTTCATCTATTTCCCTTCCTTCCTTCATAAACATATCATTTTCATGGTCTAGCAAATATTGTTCTAATGGATCAGTAGGAGGCACAGCAATGGAAGCAAGACCAATAATCTCATCCTTACTAGGTGGTTCCCTATCACGAGGTTGTCTACAAAACTTAGCAAAATTAAACTCATGAGACATACCATCTAAGCCAATGGTGACAGTATCTTTTTCACAATCAATCCTAGCACTGGCTGTATCTAAAAAGGGTCTACCAAAAATAATGGGACAAAAGTCATCTTGTGGGGAACCAAGAATAAGAAAATCAGCAGGATATTTAACCTTCCCACACAAGACTTCAACATCTCTAACTATTCCAACTGGTTTAATGGTATCCCTATTAGCAAGCTTAATGGTAACATCAATGTCTTCCAATTCAATGGGTGCAATGTCGTGCATAATCTCTTTATATAAGTCATATGGTATTGCACTAGCACTAGCACCCATATCACATAAGCCATGATAACAATGATCTCCTATTTTAACAGAAATAACAGGCATGCCTACGACAGGTCTATGTATCTTAGTATCTGGTCTAGCAATATTAGCAGTCTCATCACAGAAATAAATAACATGCCCATCTAAATCATCATCCAAGAGATATTTAACCATAGCAATACTAGGTTCAACTTTGATTTGCTCAGGAGGAGTATAAGTCCTAGTATTACTCTTACGAACAACAGTCGAAGTTTTAGCATGATCCTTTATCCTAACAGGAAAAGGAGGTTTCTCAACATAAGTAGTAGGAACAATAGGATCACTATAGGTGATAGTCTTTTCTTCAACTGTAATAGGTGCAACTACCTTTACTTCAACGCAAGGATTATATTTAAACCACTTCTCTTTAGGGAGATCAACGTGAGTAGCAAAAGATTCACAGAAAGAAGCTACTATCTCAGAGTCAAGTCCATACTTAGCCCTAAATCCATGAAAGGCATCGGTATCCATAAAAGATTTAACACAATCAAATTTAGGTGTCATACCTGACTCCTTACCATCGTCGGAACCCCAATCTTCAGAGTTGCATTTAATTCTTTCCAATAAGTCCCATTTGAAATCAATAGTCTTCAGCATATAAGAACCAACACAGGAAGTGTCGAGTAGGTTGCGATCATTGAGAGAAAGTCGAGCATAAAAATTTTGAATAATCATTTCCCAGGAGAGCTCATGATTGGGGCATGAATATAACATTGATTTAAGCCTCCCCCAAGCTTGAGCGATGTTTTCTCCTTCACGAGGCCATAAATTATATATGTAATTATGATCACGATGAACAAGATGCATAGGATAGAACTTCTGGTGAAATTCCAACTTCAATCACTTATAATTCCAAGATCTCGTATCATCGCATAGCCTATACCATGTCAATGCATCTCCCTACAAAGATAGAGGGAAGACCTTCCTTTTGACAGCATCATCGGGAATACCTGCAAGCTTAAATAATCCACAAACTTCATCCACAAAGACAAGGTGTAAATCTGGATGCAGTGTTCCATCTCCTGCAAATGGATTAGCTAGCAGTTTCTCTATCATACCCGAAGGAATCTCAAAGTAAATATTTTCAAAAAGTTCAGTAGGTTGAGGATCAACTCTTTGCTCTTCTGGTCGGGGTTAAGATACCCCGAACAAGCCCCTCAAAGGATTAGTTTACATAGTGACAAGTAACAGAAAATTTCAGCACACTATATAAATGTTTCCTTACCAAGTTCCACTCACCAAAAGCGCTACACTCCCCGGCAACGGCGCCAGAAAAGAGTCTTGATGACCCACAAGTGTAGGGGATCTATCGTATTCCTTTCGATAAGAGTGTCGAACCCAACGAGGAGCAGAAGGTAATGATAAGCGGTTTTCAGTAAGGTTTTCTCTGCAAGCACTGAAATTGTAGGTGATAGATAGTTTTGTGATAAGATAAATTGTAACGAGTAACAAGTAAATAAAATAAATAAAGTGCAGCAAGGTGTCCCAATCCTTTATGTAGCAAAGGATAAGCCTGGACAATTTCCTATAATGAGAAAGGAGCTACCGAGGACACATGGGAATTATCGTCAAGCTAGTTTTCATCACGCTCATATGATTCGCGTTCGGTACTTTGATAATTTGATATGTGGGTGGACCGGTGCTTGGGTACTGCCCTTACTTGGACAAGCATCCCACTTATGATTAACCCCTATTGCAAGCGTCCGCAACTACAAAAGAAGTATTAAGGTAAACCTAACCACAACATTAAACATATGGATCCAAATCAGCCACTAACGAAGCAACACATAAACTAGGGTTTAAGCTTCTGTCACTCTAGCAACCCATCATTTACTTATTACTTCCCAATGCCTTCCTCTAGGCCCAAATAATGGTGAAGTGTCATGTAGTCGACGTTCACATAACACCACTAGAGGAAAAGACAACATACATCTCATCAAAATATCGAACGAATACCAAATTCACATGACTACTAATAGCAAGACTTCACCCATGTCCTCGGGAACAAACGTAAATACTCACAAAGCATATTCATGTTCATAATCAGAGGAGTAATAATATGCATTAAGGATCTGAGCATATGATCTTCCACCAAGTAAACCAATTAGCATCAACTACAAGGAGTAATCAACACTACTAGCAACCCATAGGTACCAATTTGTGGTTTTGATACAAGATTGGATACAAGAGATGAACTAGGGTTTTGAGAGGAGATGGTGCTGGTGAAGATGTTGATGGAGATTGACCCCCTCCCGATGAGAGGATCGTTGATGACGTAGGTGATGATTTCCCCCTCCCGGAGGGAAGTGTCCCCGGCAGAACAGCTCCGCCGGAGCCCTAGATTGGTTCCCGCCAAGGTTCCTCCTCGTGGCAACAGAGTTTCGTCCCGTAAGCTTGCCCACGATTTTTTCCAGGGTAAAAGCCCTCATATAGCAGAAGATGGACACCGGGGGACCACAAGAGGGCCCAGGAGATAGGGGGCGCACCCAGTAGGGGTGGGCGCGCCCCCCACCCTCCTGGCCAGGGTGTGGGCTCCCTGATGTATTTCTTTCACTCAATAATTCTTATTAATTCCAAAAACATGTTTCATGGATTTCAGGATTTTTGGAGCAGTGCAGAATAGGTTTCCAATGTTTGCTCCTTTTCCAGCCAGAATTCCAACTGTCGGCATTCCCCCTCTTCATGGTAAACCTTGTAAAATAAGAGAGAATAGCCATAAGTGTTGAGATATAATGTGTAATAACAGCCCATAATGCACTAAATATTGATATAAAAGCATGATGCAAAATGGACGTATCACACTAACACATGGAGAAAAACATATAACCAATCGGCAGTGTAATAAGCACCAGGATTTTCTCAGTTCTCATGACATTCATTTGGGGACAATAACAATGGAAAGATATGCATCCAACGAGGCAAACAGAAGCTTTGTCACATTCTTCATGTTGAATGCGAGGTTACTATTGTCGATGAGGCTCAAGTTCTTCAACAAGAGATTTCTCACGGACGGGCATGTTGAACAGCAAAAAAAAGAAGTTTTAGGTGGACAAATGGGCTTCTGAACGTGCTCGGCTTCTATTTACAACAAATTGTAGTCATTCTCCAATAGATTCTTTTGCACGGGATGTTGATTTTATGGATCAGACCGATCCATTTGTTTGTGGCTGCGAAAAAGAGTGGTTGGGTTAGATGTTATTGCAATGTTCAATCTGGGTTTTGTCTAAATTTGATGAACAATTAATCCTTGGTTTTTTTGTACCGTTTGTAAGCTTGAGTTACATGTTGTTGCCCTCATACTCAAAGGCGGTTCTAGGCCCTAGGCAGCCATGGCCTTGGCCTGGGGTGTGGTGGATTTTTTTTTTGAGAGGGAACAAATTATATTCCACTTAAACTTGGGAAGCCATATCAGCATTCACCAAGACAGAAACAAAATCTGGGACAACATTCGCCCAGACATGGAGGGGTTTAGCAACTC
The DNA here is from genome assembly GCF_018294505.1 of Triticum aestivum. NCBI lineage: Eukaryota > Viridiplantae > Streptophyta > Magnoliopsida > Poales > Poaceae > Triticum > Triticum aestivum. The sequence continues at coordinate 328,428,260 of NC_057795.1, read as the reverse complement.
CCATAGCAAACTGGGCCAAAGCATGCGCCAGATGGTTAAAGTTACGGGGACAAAACATGAATTCAGAGAAAACAAAAGAGGCATGGCACAGGCTTCTTGCTTCTCTGAAGAGAACTCCCAGCTCCGCAGCATCATAGCCCCGCCCTTTAAGTGCAGAAATTATTGTCAAACAGTCTGATTCAAAACTGATATGTTCTGCACCCAGGATCAGCTGCCCCTTCAATAGCTCGCATACATGTGATCACTTCCGCGTGTAGTGCAGATCTTACATGGTTCATCTTGCCAGCAGCCGCCGCTAGGAAATAGCCAGTTTCGTCTCTTGCAATGAAACCTCACGCACCAGTCTCAGACTCCACATGAGAAGCAACATCCATATTGATCTTGATCAAGTTTGTAGCTGGAGGGATCCAAACCTGGGTTGTTGTGGCTGGTGCATTTTCTGAATGTTCACCAAAGTGAAATCAGTCAAGTGTGTTGTGATGAAAGAACTGATTTCTACTACCGTCTTCTGTACTTCACCTGCATTGGCTTTGTTCCTAGATGTCCACCAGTCCCAAAGGAGCATAGCAACGCGCAGCTTCTTTTCTAGCTGCATAGCACAAACATGGCGTGTCATATCTTGATGATCTTGACACTGGCATGGTGGATTTGTTCTTTCTTAACTGTAGCGTATTGTAGCAGAAATGGCACTGTAGCTCACTGTAGTTGCATTTCTTACCTAGGACATAGGCTGTACCTAGCTCCGCTACTGCTCGTACTCCCCTTAGCCTGCCACTACACTGCCGCATCTTCCACGGCTCCTGTTCGTTCCCGTCTGAGGCCTTGCCGTTGTTCTCTGCCTTGGTTCGCTCGAGGTGCCTGCCGCCATCTGGCATTGTCAGCATGGTCAACAACCGAGAGGAATCAGGAGATGACTGTACATGGAGAGGCTGACAGTAGGGACCCACCAGGGTCATTGCATTACGCAAGCAGGTGCCCCGTTGTTACAAGCCAAAAAACTTCCTCCTAATTGTTTGACAACTAGGTCCCATGCCATTGTCAATGTAGTCAATAAACAAGAAAACTACACAACGAGCAGATAACACCAGGGACCCAGTAGCTCGCCTAATTGTTTTTTAGTTTTAGAGATAGAGCTCAATCAACTGCGGGCTGTGCGGGGGCCGTGGCCCGTCTAGCCCACACTTACGCTTTTATTTATGCACATGACGAGCCCAGTTCCTTTGCTCAAAAAAAAACATGATGAGCCCAGTTGTTATCTTTTTTCTTTTTGAAAATGGCTAGCTCAGATTTTTGTTGGAGAATACCCAACCGAGGCCTACTTGCTTTTCTCAGCCCTGCTGGGCTGCAAATCTTTCAAGACGAGGAGGGATGTAAGTAGTAAGAAATGGGCTTCTGTAGAAAATGGGCTATAAGTTAGTAAGAAATGGGTTGTAAATTTTCAAACCTAAGCCAACCGGCAATTACTTTCAAATATTGTTTTTTGGATTTCCCTACTCTTATAAAAAGCAGAAAATGGTGGGAGGAGGAGCTTGGCCGGCGTCCTACTCCTGGATGGGTTGTATGCTGTTTTCTATAGATTTTCAAGATTTTAAATTTCATTCATTTTTTTGTGGAGATTTTTTTTGAATTTTATTTTGATATAAGTTTTAAAAATTATTTTTAACGTGACTCGAAATATCATGATTAAAAGAGTTCGGACCCCATTGAAATATGCAAAATTTCGTTGATTTTTTAGCAGTGCCCAAAATATGGTCTGTAATGCTAATAAAAAGAATATGGGCTTCAAAATATCCTTAAGAATTAGCAAATGGGCTGTAAATTATTGAAATAATGGCTAATGGGTTGTATGCTATTTTCCACAGATTTGGAGGCTGATTTCTGGGCCTACTTGGTTGACGATGATGTTGTCCTAAAGAAAATTTTGACGCGTACGCAAGGCTTTGTTAACTTAGTCAAGACAGAATAGTGACTGTTGGATGTCCATCCAACGGCCGTCGTGCTTCTTTAATATCTGATCTTCCTACTCCAGCCACCCAAACCAGCACCGGCGGGACTGCCTGCTCCCTCCTCCCATGGCCGGTTGTGCTGTCGCCAGGCCATCCCTCTACCCACCCGCACATCCTGTTATTTTCTGGCGACATCAGCCTCACTCCGCAGCCGACCAGTCAGCCCTCGTACTCCCCTCAGCGTGGGCATCCGCTGTTGTGGCTTCGCCAGCTCCGGGTCATTCCCTTCCTGGGCCTCGCCCTCGTCCATCGCGTTTGTGCTCTCGGCGTGGCGTGGTCAACATGGTCAACAAACAATAGCCATTGGAAGAGGGATGTAAGTGGAGAGGCTGACAGTAGGGACCCACATAAGCAAGTGCCTCCTTATTATGTGAAAACAGTGGGGCTTCTCCTGGTCATTCCAGTTTGGGGCCTCGTCGTCGTCCACTGCCCTGGTTCTCTCGGCGGCGTTCTCTCGGAAGACGATTGTATGTGGAGAGGCTGGCAGCTGGGTCCACGGCCACACGCAAGGAAGTGCCTCCTTATTAAGCGCAAATTAATGATTCCTCCACCTGACAGCTGGGACCCACGGTAAGGGCCTCTCAATTTCGCGAAAAAATGTTCCTCCCGCTGACAGATTGGACCCATCGGCTATATCTTTGCACCCAAGAAAGTGCCTCCTTATTACGCACAAAAAAAAGAATACTTCCCCTGCTAGCTGGGACCCACCATAGTGGGAGGCTAACTTGTGGGCCTACTAAGTTGACGCGGATGGAGGGCTTTGTCAACTTAGTCAATATGAACGATTCTAGCTCCAGTGACCGTACGATGTCCATCCAACAACTGTAGTGCTTCTTCAACCTCTGGTCTTCTTGCTCCAGCCGCCCACGCCAGTTGTGCCGCGTGCTCCTGCCTCCCGTGGTCGGCTGTGCTGCCGCGGAGGCCTCATCGCCCCCTACTACTCCCACCGCTGGCCAGACCATCCCTCTACTCACCCACACCCCCTGTTATTCTGCGGCGACGGCAGCCTCACACCACAGCCTAACCAGTGAACCCTCGTACTCCTCTCTGCATGGGCATCCATTGTCGCGTCTTCCCCGGCTCTGTGTCGTCACCTTCCTAGGCCTCGCCATTGTCCATCGCCTTGGTGCTCTCGGCGCGGCATGGTCAATGTGGTCAAGGAACGACTTCCATCGGAAGAGTACTGTACGTGGAGAGGCTGATAGCTAGGTCCACGACCGCAGCAAGTAAGTGCCTCCTTATTACGCGCAAAATAATGATTCCTCCACCTGACAGCAGGGACCCACCGGACGGGCCACCGTAGTTTGCGAAAAAAGCATTTCCCCCTGACTGTTGGGACCCACATGCTACATATTCGCACACAAGGAAGTGCCTGACAGTTGGGACCCACCTGGTTGAAGCGTACGTAGCGTTGTCATTCTGGTCACGGACGTGTACGTACATACTGGTCGATCGGTCTGTCTGTAGGCTGCAGCGATGAACCGTGACCGAGTAAGGAAGGGCATGTGTCGTAGTAGAGGCACGCACGTAGCATGTACACGTATGTACAGCCAGGGTGCAAGAAAGTAAATACAGCCTCGTACGTACATACGGGTGGGGTCTCGAATGCCTACTCGCGCATATGTATGGCCAGGGCTCATGTACATGGAGAGGCAGCGATAGCGTCCTGTTCATCGGTAGCCAACCAGTTGGGTCGGAATGAAGAAACTCATCTCGTGTTCATCGGGAGCCAACCGGCTTGGACGGAACAGCCGAAACAAGGTCTGGTGTGCCGCAGAACGGAGGAAACGGGCCTTCTAGGACCGCGTACAGTCGAAACGGGGTCATGTTCATCGGGAAGGGTCTGGCATACCGAAAACAGAGGAAACGGACTTGTCTTCCACCGCGTATGGTCAAAACGGGGTCCTGTTGATCGGAAGGGGTGTGGTGTACCGCAAAATAGAGGAAACAAACTTGTGTTGGAGCGCCTACGGTCGAAACGGGCTACTGTTCATCGGGAGGGGTGTGGCGTACCGCAAAACAGGACTCTACGGACTACTGTTCATCTCCACCGTCGACCTCCTCCAGCCTCCACGGGTTACTGTTCATCCACCGTCGACCTCCTCCAGCCTCCACCTGCGACTGTTCATCCATGGGCTCATGTTCATCCAGCCTCCACCGCTCCTCAACCGGCTACTGTTCAACCAGCCCTCTCCATGGGGTCCTGTTCAACCACCCCTCCACCGGCTACTGTTCAACCAGCCCTCCACAGGGTCGTCCTTTTCATCCAGCCCTCCATGTGGTCCTTTTCATCCACCCCCAACCGGCTCGATCGATCGGGTTCCTGATCATCCAACGGCAACGGCCTCTACTACCACGGGGTCCTATTCATCCAACCTTCGACCGGGAACTGTTCATCCAACCACCACCCCCCCCCCCCGCCGCCCAACAACACTCATTGTTCATCAAGGGAAGGAGGCAACATGTTCGATTAACTTCAGTTAGCAGAAGTAGCGAAGGAATCGCTCGATGGGGTTCAGTTAACAGCCAGGGATCGATCGATTTCATGGGTTCGGTAACGCATAGCCTGCAGTGCAATCACTCGGGTTCAGTAGGCGAACGCCTCACTCGGGTTCAGTTAGAGCCCAACGCCTCGCACCCACACGCGTACATGTATGAGAGAAACGCGCATCGCTCGATCCCCGACCACCCACCGTAACCGGAACTCCTTGATATTTTCCTCGCCCTCGCTTCTACCACGGTTTTTTTCTGTCATGGACGGCCCAAAGAATGTCATGCAGCTGCGTCTCCGGCACGCCCAGGATGAAAAGCCCATTTTCTATCATGATTTTTTGTCCTAGAAGTAGGATCCCACCACATCTATGATGATACCGGGTTTTGTCACAATTATCGTCATAGAAGTGTCATAAGCATTTAAGCCACATCACTACAATCGAGATTTAACCAGAATAGACCATTCATCAAGGGTGCATGACCACAAAAGATATTATTCATATAAATAGAACAACCATTATTCTATGGCTTAAATGAATAATCGTCTTGCAATAAACAAGATCCAGATACAATGTTCATGCTCAACGCTGGCACCAAATAAAAATTATTGTGGTATAAAACTAATCCCGAAGGTGAATGTAGAGGTAGCGTGCCAACGGCGATCACATCGACCTTGGAACCATTCCCGACGCGCATCGTCGCCTCGTCCTTAGCCAATCTTCATTTATTCTGCAGCTCATGTTTCGAGTTACAAATATGAGCAACTGAACCACTATCAAATACCCAGGCGCTACTACGGGCATTAGTAAGGAACACATCAATAACATGTATATCAAATATACCTTTGTTTAATTTGCCATCCTTCTTATCCACCAAATATTTGGGGCGGTTCTGCTTCCATTGTCCATTCCCTTTGCAGTAGAAGCACTCAGTTTCAGGCTTGGGTCCAGCTTTGGGCTTCTTCCCGGGAGTGGCTTGCTTGCCATTCTTCTTGAAGTTCCCTTTCTTTCCCTTGCCTTTTTTTCTTGAAACTAGTGGTCTTGTTAACCATCAACACTTGATGCTCCTTCTTGATTCCTACCCCGCGGCCTTAAGCACTGCGAAGAGCTCGGGAATCGTTTTATTCATCCCTTGCATATTATAGTTCATCATGAAGCCTTTATAGCTTGGTGGCAGTGATTGAAGAACTCTGTCAATAACACTATCAACTAGAAGATCAACTCCCAAGTGCGTCAAGTGGTTATGATACCCAGATATTTTGAGTATGTGTTCACTGACAGAACTGTTCTCCTCCATCTTGCAGCTATAGAACTTGTTGGAGACTTCATATCTCTCAACCCGGGAGTTTGCTTGAAAAACTTCAACTCTTGGAACATCTCATATGCTCCATGACATTCAAAACGTCTTTGAAGCCCCGGTTCCAAGCCGTAAAGCATGGCACGCTGAACTATAGAGTAGTCATCAAATTGAGCCTGGCAGGCGTTCATAACATCTGCGGTAGCTCCTGCAGTAGGTCTATCACCTAGCGGTGCATCAAGGACATAATTCTTATGAGCAGCAATGAGGATAATCCTCAAGTTAAGGACCCAGTCCGTGTAGTTGCTACCATCATCTTTCAACTTAGCTTTCTCTAGGAACGCATTAAAATTCAGGGGAACGATAGCTCGGGCCATTGATCTACAACATAGATATGCAAAACTATTAAGACTAAATTCATGATAAATTAAGTTCAATCAATCAAATTACTAATGAACTCCCACTTAAATAAACATCCCTCAAGTTATCTAAGTGTTACATGATCCAAATCAACTAACCCATGTCCAATCATCACGTGAGATGGGGTAGTCATCAATGGTGAATATCTCTATGTTGATCATATCTACTATATGACTCACGTTCGACCTTTCGGTGTACAGTGTTCCGAGACCATGTCTGTACATGCTAGGCTCGTCAAGTTTAACCCAAGTATTCTGCATGTGCAAAACTGTCTTACACCCGTTGTATGTGAACATAGAGTCTATCACACCCGATCAACACGAGGTGCTTCGAAACGACAAACTTTCACAACGGTGCATACTCAAGGAGAACACTTTTATCTTGAAATTTAGTGGAGGGATCATCTTGTAATACTACCGACGTTCTAAGCAAAATAAGATGCATAAAGGATAAACATCACATGCAATCAAAATATGAGACATGATATGGCCATCATCATCTTGTGCTTTTGATCTCCATTGATGCCTCTCCAACGTATCTATAATTTTTTATTGTTCCATGCTATTATATTATCTGTTTTGGATGTTTAATGGGCTTTACTATGCACTTTTATATTATTTTTGGGACTAACCTATTAACCGGAGGCCCAGTGCAAATTGATGTTTTTGCCTATTTCAGTGTTTCGCAGAAAAGGAATATCAAACGAAGTACAAACGGAATGAAAACTTCGGGAGAATCGTTTTTGGAACAAACGCAATCCAGGAGACTTGGAGTGGACGTCAAGGAAGCAACAAGGCGGCCAGAGGTAGGAGGGCGCGCCCAGGGGGTAGGTGCGCCCCCCACCCTCGTGGGCCCCTCGTGGCTCCACCGACCTACTTCTTTCGCCTATATATATGCATTTACCCCGAAAACATCCAGGAGCACCACGAAACCCTATTTCCACCGCCGCAACCTTCTGTACCAGTGAGATCCCATCTTGGGGCCTTTTCCGGCGCTCCACCGGAGGGGGAATCGATCATGGAGGGCTTCTACATCAACACCATAGCCTCTCCGATGACGTGTGAGTAGTTTACCACAGACCTTCGGGTCCATAGTTATTAGCTAGATGGCTTCTTCTCTCTCTTTGATTCTCAATACAAAGTTCTCCTTGATCTTTTTGGAGATCTATTCGATGTAATACTTTTTGTGGTGTGTTTGTCGAGATCAGATGAATTGTGGGTTTATGATCAAGATTATCTATGAACAATATTTGATTCTTCTCTGAATTCTTATATGTATGATTTGATATCTTTGCAAGTCTCTTCGAATTATCAGTTTGGTTTGGCCTACTAGATTGATCTTTCTTGCAATAGGAGAAGTGCTTAGCTTTGGGTTCAATCTTGCGGTGTCCTTTCCCAGTGACAGCAGGGGCAGCAAGGCACGCATTGTATTGTTGCCATCGAGGATAAAAAGATGGGGTTTATATCATATTGCTTGAGTTTATCCCTCTACCTCATGTCATCTTGCTTAATGTGTTACTTTGTTCTTATGAACTTAATACTCTAGATGCATGCTGGATAGTGGTCGATGTGTGGAGTAGTAGTAGTAGATGCAGAATCGTTTCGATCTACTTGTCACGGACGTGATGCCTATATACATGATCATGCCTAGATATTCTCATAACTATGCGCTTTTCTATCAATTGCTCCACAGTAATTTGTTCACCCACCGTAAGATATGCTATCTTGAGAGAAGCCACTAGTTAAACCTATGGCCCCAGGTCTCTTTTCCATCGTATTATATCTCTTTTATTTACATTGCATCTCGTTTAGTATTTTGCAATCTTTACTTTTCAATCTATACAACAAAAATACAAAAAATATTTATCTTATTATCTCTATCAGATCTCACTTTTGCAAGTGGCCACTAAGAGATTGACAAGCCCTTTATCGCGTTGGTTGCAAGGTTCTTATTTGTTTGTGCAGGTACAAGGCGACTTGCATGTAACCTCCTACTGGACTGATACCTTGGTTCTCAAAAACTGAGGGAAATACTTACGCTACTTTGCTGCATCACCCTTTTCTCTTCAAGGGAAAACCAACGCATGCTTAAGAGGTACCAAGAAGGATTTCTAGCGCTGTTGCCGGGGAGGCTTACGCCGAGTCAAGTCAAGATTTGATCTCTCGACAACTCGCCGATCTCTAGCATCGTTGCCGAAAAGATCTACGCACAAGTGAAGACATACCAAGTACCCATCACAAACTCTTAACCCTCGCATTACATTATTTGCCATTTGCCTCTCGTTTTCCTGTCCCTCACTTTATCCTTGCCGTTTTATTCGCCCTTTTTCCATTCGTCTCTTTCTGCTTGCTTCTTGTGTGCTTGTGTGTTTGATTGTTTGTCGCTATGGCTCAACACAATACTAAATTGTGTGATTTTTCCAATACCAACAACAATGATTTTCTTAGCACTCCAATTTATCCTATTACCGATGCTGAATCTTGCGAAATTAATGCTGCTTTATTGAATCTTGTCATGAAAGATCAATTCTCTAGCCTTCTTAGTGAAGATGCCGCTACACATCTAAACAACTTTGTTGATTTGTGCGATATGCAAAAGAAGAGAGATGTGGATAATGATATTGTTAAATTGAAGTTATTTCCATTTTTTCTTAGAGATCGTGCTAAAACTTGGTTCTCTTCTTTGCCCAAAAATAGTATTGATTCATGTAATAAGTGCAAAGATGCTCTTATCTCTAAGTATTTTCCTCTCGCTAAGATCATCTCTCTTAGAAACGATATTATGAATTTTAAGCAACTTGATCATGAGCATGTTGCACAAGCTAGGGAGAGGATGAAACTAATGATACGTAAGTGCCCTACACATGGTTTGAATTTATGGATGATTATACAAAAAATTTATGCCGGATTGAATTTTGCTTCTAGAAATCTTTTAGATTCGGCCGCGGGAGGCACTTTTATGGAAATCACTTTAGGATAATCTACTGAACTCCTAGATAATATTATGGTTAATTATTCTCAATGGCACACCAAAAGATCTACTAGTAAAAAGGTTCATGCAATTAAAGAGATTAATGTTTTGAGTGGAAAGATGGATGAACTTATGAAATTGTTTGCTAATAAGAGTGTTGCTTCGGATCCTAATGATATGCCCTTATCCACTTTGATTGAGAATAATAATGAATCTATGGATGTGAATTTTGTTGGTATGAACAATTTTGGTAACAACGCGTATAGAGGAAACTTTAATTCTAGGTCGTTCCCTAGTAATTCTTCTAATAATTATGGTAATTCCTACAACAACTCTTATGGAAATTTTAATAAGATTCCCTCTGATTTTGAGACTAGTGCTAAAGAATTTATGATTTCGCAAAAGAATTTCAATGCTTTGCTTGAAGAAAAATTGCTTAAGATTGATGAGTTGGCTAGGAACGTGGATAGAATTTCTCTTGAAGTTGATTCTTTGAAACTTAGATCTTTTCCACCTAAGCATGATATCAATGAGTCTCTCAAAGCCATGAGAATTTCCATTGATGAGTGCAAAGAAAGAACCACTAGGATGTGTGCTAAAAAGGATTGCTTTGTGAAAGCGTGTTCTTCTAGTTTTCATGGTAATAATGATGAAGATCTGAAAGTGATTGATGTGTCTCCTATTAAATCTTTGTTTTCCAATATGAATCTTGATAAAGATGGGACTGGAGATGAGTCAACTTTATCTAAAAGGCATCCCAATGATTCAGAGTTTTTAGATCTTGATGCAAAAATTGGTAAAAGTGGGATTGAAGAGGTCAAAACTTTGCATAGCAATGAACCCATTATTTTGGATTTCAAGGAATTTAATTATGATAATTGCTCTTTGATAGATTGTATTTCCTTGTTGCAATCCATGCTAAATTCTCCTCATGCTTATAGTCAAAATAAATCTTTTACCAAACATATCGTTGATGCTTTAATGCAATCTTATGAAGAAAAACTTGAATTAGAAGTTTCTATCCCTAGAAAACTTTATGACGAGTGGAAACCTACTATTAAAATTAAGATTAAAAATGATGAATTTTATGCTTTGTGTGATTTGGGTGCTAGTGTTTTCACGATTCCTAAAACTTTGTGTGATATGCTAGGTTTTCATGAATTTGGTGATTGTTCTTTAAATTTGCATCTTGCGGATTCCACCATTAAGAAACCTATGGGAAGGATTAATGATGTTCTTATTGTTGCAAATAGGAATTATGTGCCCGTAGATTTCATTGTCCTTGATATAGATTGTAATCCTTCATGTCCTATTATTCTTGGTATACCTTTCCTTAGAACGATTGGTGCAATTATTGATATGAAAGAAGGAAATATAAGATTCCAATTTCCATTAACGAAAGGCATGGAGCACTTTCCTAAGAAGAAAATTAAATTACCTTATGAATCTATTATGAGAGCCACTTATGAATTGAATACCAAAGATGGTAATACCTAGATTTATTCTTGTTTTTATGCCTAGCTAGGAGCGTTAAACGATAGCGCTTGTTGGGAGGCAACCCAATTTTATTTTTGTTCTTTACTTTTTGTTCATGTTTAGTAATAAATAATTCATATAGCCTCTGGTTAGATGTGGTTTTGTGTTTTAATTAGTTCTTGTGCCAAGTAAAACCTTTAGGATAACCTACAGTGATAGTTAATTTGATCTTGCTAAAAAACAGAAACTTTTGCACGCACGAGATAAGTTTTCATAAATCACAGAAACGTGATTTTCGTTTGATTATTTCTGTGGAAGATTAATAAACAAAGTACCTAGGACTTCCTCATTTGGTAGAATTTTTGGTGTTCCAGAAGTATTCGCGAGTTACAGATTTCTACAGATTGTTCTGTTTTTGACAGATTCTGTTTTTCGTGTGTTGTTTGCTTATTTTGATGAATCTATGGCTAGTATCGGGGGGTATGAACCATAGAGAAGTTGTAATGCATTAGGTTTAACACCAATATAAATAAATAATGAGTTCATTACAGTACCTTAAAGTGGTGGTTCGTTTTCTTGCACTAACGGAACTCATGAGATTTTCTGTTGAGTTTTGTGTTGTGAAGTTTTCAAGTTTTGGGTAAAGATTTGATGGATTTTGGAATAAGGAGTGGTAAGAGTCTAAGCTTGGGGATGCCCAAGGCACCCCAAAGTAAAATTCAAGGACAACTAAAAGCCTAAGCTTGGGGATGCCCTGGAAGGCATCCCCTCTTTCGTCTTCGTCTATCGGTAACTTTACTTGAGGCTATATTTTTATTCACCACATGATATGTGTTTTGCTTGGAGCGTCTTGTATGACTTGATTCTTTGCTTTTTAGTTTATCACAATCATCCTTGCTGTACGCACCTTTTGGAGAGACACACATGAATCGGAATTTATTAGAATACTCTATGTGCTTCACTTATATCTTTTGAGCTAGATAATTTTGTTCTAGTGCTTCACTTATACCTTTTTAGAGCACGGTGGTGGTTTTATTTAGAAATTATTGATCTCTCATGCTTCACTTATATTATTTTGATAGTCTTTTAGAATAGCATGGTAATTTGCTTTGGTTATAAAATTAGTCCTAATATGATGGGCATCCAAGTTGGGTAAAATAAGAACTTTCATATGGAGTGCATTAAACACTATGATAAATTTGATACTTGATATTATTTTGAGATATAAAGGTGGTAATGTTAGAGTCATGCTAGTTGGGTAATTATGAAATTTAGAAATACTTGTGTTAAAGTTGGCAAGTCCCGTAGCATGCACGTATGGTGAACATTGTGTGACAAATTTGAAGCATGGGGTGTTCTTTGATTGCCTTCCTTATGAGTGGAGGTCGGGATCGCGCGATGGTTAAGTCCTACCAACCCTTCCCCTAGGAGCATGCATAGTAATACTTTGCTTCGAGGGCTAATAAACTTTTGCAATAAGTATATGAGTTCTTTATGACTAATGTGAGTCCATGGATTATACGCACTCTTACCCTTCCGCAATTTGCTAGCCTCTACGGTACCGTGCATTGCCCTTTCTCACCTTGAGAGTTGGCGCAAACTTCGTCGGTGCATCCAAATCCCATGATACGATACGCTCATCACACATAAACCTCCTTATATCTTCCTCAAAACAGCCACCATACCTACCTATTATGGCATTTCCATAGCCATTCCGAGATATATTGCCATGCAACTTTCCACCGTTCTGTTTATTATCACATGCTCCATCTGCTTTGCATGATCATGTAGTTGACATCGAATTTGTGGCAAAGCCACCTTTATATTTCTTTCATACATGTCGCCCTTGATTCATTGCATATCTAGGTACACCGCCGGAGGCATTCACATAGAGTCATATGTTGTCCTAAGTATTGAGTTGTAATTCTTGAGTTGTAAATAAATAGAAGTGTGATGATTTCCATTATTAGAGCATTGTCCCATGTGAGGAAAGGATGATGGAGACTATGATTCCCCCACAAGTCGGGATAAGACTCCGGACGAAATAAAAAAAAAGAAAAAAAGAGGCCAAAGAAGCCCAAATAAAAAAATGAGAGAAAAAGAGAGAAGGGACAACGTCACTATCCTTTTTCCACACTTGTGCTTCAAAATAGCACCATGATCTTCGTGATAGAGAGTTTCTTATTTTGTCACTTTCATATACTAGTGGGAATTTTTCATTATAGAACTTGGCTTGTATATTCCAATGATGGGCTTCCCCAAAATGCCCTAGGTCTTCGTGAGCAGGCAAGTTGGATGCACACCCACTTAGTTTCTTTTTGATGAGTTTTCATACATTTATAGCTCTAGTGCATCCGTTGCATGGCAATCCCTACTCCTCGTATTGACATCAATTGATGGGCATCTCCATAGCCCGTTGATTAGGCGCGTCAATGTGAGACTTTCTCATTTTTTGCTTTCTCACATAATCCCTATCATCATACTCTACTCCACCCATAGTGATATTGTCACATCCCTAGCTTATGGTAATGCTCTAGGCTAGCTTCATGTGTGCATCATGTTTAAATTCTGAAATTTGAACTGAGGAATTTTGGAAGCCTCAAAAACTTAAATAAAAGAGGGGCAAAAACCCTAGAAATCTTATTCATTGCTCCAAAATGCTCTTCTTAAATGTTTGATAATTTTTGGTAAGGGTTCTGGTCCCAACCAAAATATTGAACATTTTTAAGGATTTATTTTTGGGACTTTGGATTTAATTCATTAGCTATTTGAATTTGAATTATATTCATATAATTAGAATATAATTCAAATATCCCTGAATTATTTTATGAGCTTTTGGAAAAGTCCATCTAGCAAAATAAAAATATTCAGAGGAGTTTTGGCATTGTTTGAATTATTTTTAAATTCAAACAATGGCAAAAGATATTAAAATAAAACAAAACAGAAGAAAAAAATAAAACAGAGCAGAAGGAAGTTACCTGGCGCTTACCTGTCCAGCCAGCCGGCCCAGCTCCCCCAGCGGCCCAGCCCGCCACCGCTACCCCCTCTGTCGCCTTCCTCCTCTGCCAGGAGGACGGGCACGCGCCCGGCGCGCGCGGCCACGCGCCCCGGCCACCTCCTCCCTGCCCCGGCCACCTCCTGCTTCCCCCGGCCTCCCTAGCGACGCCACGAGGACGCCTCGTGTCCCCTCGCCCCTCTTCCTCCCTCGCTGCTCCATCTCTCTTCCCTGAACACTCTCCCCCTCCTCTGCTCCCCTCCCCGAACGAAGCCGCCGCCACCGACGAGAGCCACCGTGGCTACCGGCCACCCCACGGCTCACCGACGCCCCAGGAAGCTCCGCCGGTCCTCCCTCTACCTCCTCAACGAGCCACGAGGCCCCGGACGTGCCGCAACACCGCCCTCGATGTCTTCTTCAACCTCGGGACCGCCGGCCATCTTCGTCAAATTCGTCGGCTCCGGTGCCTCCCCGAGCTCCCCGAGGCCACCGTCGCAACCCCTGTGAGCTCCACTCCGTTTCCCCTCCTTCATTTTGCTCGTTCCCGTGCCGTAGCACCCCCGGCCACATTCCCGAGCACCGCCGTCCGCCATGGCCGCGTAGCTCTCCTGACCCGAGCCCCTCTGCTCGAACCCGTGGCACCAGCGCGCTTCTGGTGGCCCGCGGATGCCGTCTGGACCATCAGTTTCTCTCCTAGCGCGCCGCAGCCCAACCCCGCACATGGCTGAACCCCGGCCGCCGCCTCGGGCTCCACTCCGGCGAACCCCGGCCACCCCCGCACCTCCCGTTGGTCCCCCTAGATGCGCACGGGCGCGGGCTACCTCCTGGTGCCCTTGGCGCGTCGATCTGATGCCCCTAGCGCAAGTCCGGCGTCCCCCGCCGTGCTCTGTGGTCGTCGCCGGCTACACTCCGGCGAGAGCTGATGTGGCCGGTCATTAGGGCCTAACCACCCCCGCTAACCCAAGCCTTGGCCACTGACTGTGGGCCCCACGCCCTTAACTAACCACGGTTAACCCCCTGTTTAGTTTAAGTTAACCACAGTGGCCCCACGCGTCGGAATTGACCTAGCTGACGTGGCCGTTGACCGGTCCCACCTGTCAGTGAGTTAAAACAACCCTGTGTCACTGACGAGTGGCCCCCACACGTCAGGTTTGACCAGCAGCAGCGTCTGTTGACCTGCTGACGTCATAGTGATGTAATGCTGACGCCATAATCATTTCTGGATTTAATATTAATCAGAAAATCCAGAAAATTGTATAAACTTCAATAAATCATAGAAAATTAACCGTAACTCCAAATTAAATAAATTATATATGAAAAATTATCAGAAAAATTCAAGGAATCCATCTGTACCATTTTCATGCATGTTAGAACAACTTATAGCTGCTGTTTAGCACAAATCAATTAAAGGGCATTTAAATAATCACATATGGAGTTTGAATTTGAATCTTGTATTCAAACCAACTTCATTTAATCTGTTGCTAGTTGCATTAGCTCAAAACACATTCATTTTGCCATGTCATGATCATGCATCATATTGTGCATTGCATTGATTGTGTTCCCTTCTGTGTTGCCGGTATTTGTCCCCTCTCGATAGACGTGATACCGATGATGTGATCGTTGACACTGATGAAGACTCAATGTTATCTTCAGAAGTGCCAGGCAAGCAAAACCCCCTTGTTCATTCCGATACAATCCTACTCTCTCGCTCCTGCTCTCTTTTACTGCATTAGGACAACAACGATTCAACTGTTACTTGCTGCGGTAGCTGAACCCCTTTATCCTTTGCATGACCTGTCATTGCCACAGTAAATAGATGAAACCCACTAGCATGAGTAGGAGTTGTTTGAGCCTTGTTGTGCCTACTCATTCATGCTTGTTTGTCATGTCTGCTACTGCTTAGAGTTGAGTCAGGTCTGATTCATCGGGGATGAATCAGAGGCGTGTGAACATGTCCTACTGTGTGTGAGCTAAGTGTGTGAACACGATTTGGTAAAGGTAGCGGTGAGAGGCCATGTAGGAGTACATGGTGGGTTGTCTCATTGCAGCCGTCCTCAGGAACTGAGTTCTGTGTTTGTGATCCATGATCAGTTACTACCACACATTGGGCTCCGGGCGCTCCAAGCTCTCTCGACTTATTAATCAACATGATCTCTGTCCAAGAGTTGCAACTAGTTTCTGGTGTTTGTAGGTAGTGTTAGTAGTCTACCAAGTGGCACCCGGTACAGGTGGGCTTGGGACAGACTAGGCACAGTGGCCCGGTGTACCAAGTGGCACCCGGTTGGTGGGCTTGGGAACCCTGCACACATCGTTTGGGGCCGTAAGCGACACCCCGGCCGGATCTCCTTGCGGATGGAACCCGAATAGGCGATAAACCTGGACTAGAGACTTGTTCGGTTAGTCAGGTCGTGGCCGACTCCCTCGCCCGGCTTCCGCTTGAAGGTTGCCGAGGTACATGACGTGTACAGGGCGATAAGTGGCGAAAGCGTGTGTGAAGAAGTACACCCCTGCAGGGTTATCATTATCTATTCGAATAGCCGAATTCCTCGGATATGGAAACGTGGACCCCTTGTACAGTTCATAGACAAGTGAAAGTGGATACTCTAAAATACGCAAGATAAGCGTGAGTGCTATGGATGGCGTTCTCGTAGGGAGACGGGAACGGATCCATAGTGGTGTATTGATATGGTGAATATGTGGACTCGTGTGCGCCACCTCAAAAGAGTTACATTGCAGTCAAAGCTGGCTTGCTGCAGTCAAACTCCACCATCCCCTTTGTTGATAATGATGCATATGTAGTTAGTTCTGATGTAAGTCTTGCTGGGTACATTTGTACTCACGTTTGCCTATTTTATGTTTTGCAGAGAGACTTCGGTCTCGCTAGTAGTTCCGCATGGACTTCGACGTTTAGCTTGTTACCTCAGCTACGATCTTGTGCCCTCGGCAGGATCTGGTAGATAGTCAGGCTTCTCAGCCTTTTTCATTTATAGATGTCTGTACTCAGACATGATAGCTTCCGCTTGTGCTTTGACCTGTATGCTCTGGGTGTTGGGTCATGAGACCCATGATTGTAATATCTCGCTCCTCGGAGCCTATTGAATAAACTACTGAGTCGTAGAGTCATTTTGTGATGCCATGTTGTATTGCACATATCGAGCATATTGTGTGTATGTTATTGAAATGCTTGGTATGTGTGGGATCTGACAATCTAGTTGTTTATCTTTAGTAGCCTCTCTTACCGGGAAATGTCTCCTAGTGTTTCCACCGAGCCATGGTAGCTTGCTACTGCTCCGGAACACTTAGGCTGGCCGGCATGTGTCCTTCTTCGTTCCTGTGTCTGTCCCTTTGGGGAAATGTCACGCGATGAATACCGGAGTCCTGTTAGCCCGCTACAGCCCGGTTCACCGGAGTCCTGCTAGCCCAGTGCTACAGCCTGGATTCACTCGCTGATGACCGACACGTTCGATGCTGGGTCATGGATGCCTGTCCCTGTAAGTTTGTGCCACTTTGGGTTTACGACTAGCCATGTCAGCCCGGGCTCCTTATCATATAGATGCTAGCGACACTGTCATATACGTGTGCCAAAAGGCGTAAACGGTCCCGGGTAAAGGTAAGGCGACACCCGTGGGGAATACCGTGCGTGAGGCCGCAAAGTGATATGAGGTGTTACATGCTAGATCGATGTGGCATTGAGTCGGGGTCCTGACAGATATGTCCATGGCTTACGCTCATGTATTGCGTGAGGGTTGAAAAGGCTAAAGCGCGTTAAAAAGTATGAACCAATTGCTTGGCTGAAGCTGGGGTTGTGCATGATGGGAGAATTTTGTGTGACGAAAATGAAGCATGGCCAAACTATATGATTTTGTAGGGATAAGCTTTCTTTTGCTATGTCATTTTGATAAGACATAAACTGTTTGGTTAGCATGCTTGAAGTATTACTATTTTTATGTCAATATTAAACTTTTATCTTGAATCTTTTGGATCTGAACATTCATGCCACAATAAAGAGAATTACATTGAAAATTATGTTAGGTAGCATTCTACATCAAAAATTCTGTTTTTATCATTTACCTACTCGAGGACGAGCAGGAATTAAGCTTGGGGATGCTTGATACGTCTCCAATGTATCTATAATTTTTGATTGTTCCATGCTATTATATTATCTGTTTTGGATGTTTAATGGGCTTTACTATGCACTTTTATATTATTTTTGGGACTAACCTATTAACTGGAGGCCCAGTGCAAATTGTTGTTTTTTGCCTATTTCAGTGTTTCGTAGAAAAGGAATATCAAACGGAGTCCAAACGGAATGAAACCTTCGGGAGAATCGTTTTTGGAACAAACACAATCCAGGAGACTTGCAGTGGACGTCAAGGAAGCAACGAGGAGGCCACGAGGTAGGAGGGCGCGCCCCCCACCCTCGTGGGCCCCTCGTGGCTCCACCGACCTACTTCTTTCGCCTATATATACTTATATACCCCGAAAACATCTAGGAGCACCACGAAACCCTATTTCCACCGCTGCAACCTTCTGTACCCGTGAGATCCCATCTTGGGGCCTTTTCCGGCGCTCCGCCGGAGGGGGAATCGATCACGGAGGGCTTCTACATCAACACCATAGCCTCTCCGATGATGTGTGAGTAGTTTACCACAGACCTTCGGGTCCATAGTTATTAGCTAGATGGCTTCTTCTCTCTCTTTGATTCTCAATACAAAGTTCTCCTTGATCTTTTTGGAGGTCTATTCGATGTAATACATTTTGTGGTGTGTTTGTCGAGATCCGATGAATTGTGGGTTTATGATCAAGATTATCTATGAACAATATTTGATTCTTCTCTGAATTCTTATATGTATGATTTGACATCTTTGCAAGTCTTTTCGAATTATCAGTTTGGTTTGGCCTACTAGATTGATCTTTCTTGCAATAGGAGAAATGCTTAGCTTTGGGTTTAATCTTGTGGTGTCCTTTCCCAATGATAGCAGGGGCAGCAAGGCACGTATTGTATTGTTGCCATCGAGGATAAAAAGATGGGGTTTATATCAAATTGCTTGAGTTTATCCATCTACATCATGTCATCTTGCTTAATGCGTTACTCTGTTCTTATGAACTTAGTACTCTAGATGCATGTTGGATAGCAGTCGATGTGTGGAGTAATAGTAGTAGATGCAGAATCGTTTCGATCTACTTTCACGGACGTGATGCCTATATACATGATCATGCCTAGATATTCTCATAACTATGCGCTTTTCTATCAATTGATCGGCAGTAATTTGTTCACCCACCGTAAGATATGCTATCTTGAGAGAAGCCACTAGTGAAACCTATGGCCCCCGGGTCTCTTTTCCATCGTATTATATCTCTTTTATTTACATTGCATCTCATTTACTATTTTGCACTCTTTACTTTTCAATCTATACAACAAAAATACCAAAAATGTTTATCTTATTATCTCTATCAGATCTCACTTTTGCAAGTGGCCGTGAAGGGATTGACAACCCCTTTATCACGTTGGTTGCAAGGTTCTTATTTGTTTGTGCAGGTACAAGGTGACTTGTGTGTAACCTCCTACTGGATTGATACCTTGGTTCTCAAAAACTGAGCGAAATACTTACGCTACTTTGCTGCATCACCCTTTCCTCTTCAAGGGAAAACCAACGCATGCTCAAGAGTTAGCAAGAAGGATTTCTGGCGCAGTTGCCAGGGAGGCTTACCCCAAGTCAAGTCAAGATTTGATCTCTCGACAACTCGCCGATTTCTGGCATTATTGCCGGAAAGATCTATGCACAAGTCGAGACATACCAAGTACCCATCACAAACTCTTATCCCTCGCATTACATTATTTGCCATTTGCCTCTCGTTTTCCTCTCCCCCACTTCATCCTTGTCGTTTTATTCTCCCTTTTTCTGTTCGTCTCTTTTTGCTTGCGTCTTGTGTGCTTGTGTGTTGGATTATTTGTCGCTATGGCTCAAGACAATACTAAATTGTGTGATTTTTCCAATACCAACAGCAATGATTTTCTTAGCACTCCGATTGCTCCTATTACCGATGCTGAATCTTGCAAAATTAATGTTGCTTTATTGAATCTTGTCATGAAAGATCAATTCTCTAGCCTTCTTAGTGAAGATGCCGCTACACATCTAAACAACTTTGTTGATTTGTGCGATATGCAAAGGAAGAGAGATGTGGATAATGATATTGTTAAATTGAAGTTATTTCCGTTTTCGCTTCGAGATCATGCTAAAACTTGGTTCTCTTCTTTGCCTAAAAATAGTATTGATTCATGGAATAAGTGCAAAGATGCTTTTATCTCTAAGTATTTTCCTCCTGCTAAGATCATCTCTCTTAGAAACAATATTATGAATTTTAAGCAACTTGATCATGAGCATGTTGCACAAGCTTGGGAGAGGATGAAACTAATGATACGTAAGTGCCCTACACATGGTTTGAATTTATGGATGATTATACAAAAAAATTATGCCGGATTGAATTTTGCTTCTAGAAATCTTTCAGATTCGGCCGCGGGAGGCACTTTTATGGAAATCACTTTAGGATAAGCTACTAAACTCCTAGATAATATTATGGTTAATTATTATCAATGGCATACCGAAAGATCTACTAGTAAAAAGGTTCATGCAATTGAAGAGATTAATATTTTGAATGGAAAGGTGGATGAACTTATGAAATTGTTTGCTAATAAGAGTGTTTCTTCTGATCCTAATGATATGCCCTTATCCACTTTGATTGAGAATAATAATGAATCTATGGATGTGAATTTTGTTGGTAGGAACAATTTTGGTAATAACGTGTATAGAGGAAACTTTAATTCTAGGCCGTTCCCTAGTAATTCCTCTAATAATTATGGTAATTCCTACAACAACTCTTATGGAAATTTTAATAAGATGCCCTAGCTTTGGGTTCAATCTTGCGGTGTCCTTTCCAGGTGACGACAGGGGCAGCAAGGCACGTATTGTATTGTTGCCATCGAGGATAAAAAGATGGGGTTTATATCATATTGCTTGAGTTTATCCCTCTACATCATGTCATCTTGCTTAATGTGTACTCTGTTCTTATGAACTTAATACTCTAGATGCATGCTGGATAGCGGTCGATGTGTGGAATAATAATAGTAGACGCAGAATCGTTTTGATCTACTTGTCACGGACGTGATGCCTATATGCATGATCATGCCTAGATATTCTCATAACTATGCACTTTTCTATCAATTGTTCGACAGTAATTTTTTCACCCAACGTAAGATATGCTATCTTGAGAGAAGCCACTAGTGAAACCTATGGCTCCCGGGTCTCTTTTCCATCGTATTATATCTCTTTTATTTACATTGCATCTCATTTACTATTTTGCAATCTTCACTTTTCAATCTATACAACAAAAATACCAAAAATATTTATCTTATTATCTCTATCAGATCTCACTTTTGCAAGTGGTCGTGAAGGGATTGACAACCCCTTTATCGCGTTGGTTGCAAGGTTCTTATTTGTTTGTGCAGACTTGCGTGTAACCTCCTACTGGATTGATACCTTGGTTCTCAAAAACTGAGGGAAATACTTACGCTACTTTGCGGCATCGCCCTTTCCTCTTCAAGGGAAAACCAACGCATGCTCAAGAGGTAGCATCCATCTCCAAAGCATCGTCATGATCTCCATCGTCATCGGCTCGACACCTTGATCTATCTCCATAGTTGCGTCAGGGTCATCTCGCCAACTATTGCTTCTATAACTATTGCTAACGCATAGCGATAAAGTAAAGCAATTACATGGTGATTGCATTTCATACAATAATCAAGGGACGACCCAAAGGCTCCAGCCGGTTGTCGATATTACAAAACATGATCATCTCATACAACAACGTATATCACATCACGTCTTGACCATATCACATCACAACATGCCCTGCAAAAACAAGTTAGACGTCCTCTACTTTGTTGTTGCAAGTTTTATGTGGCTGCTACAGGCTTCTAGCAAGAACCGTTCTTACCTACGGCAAAAACCACAACGGTGATTTATCAAGTTTGTTGTTTTAACCTTCTTCAAGGACCGACCGTAGTCAAATTCGATTCAACTAAAGTAGGAGAAACAGACACCCGCCAGCCACCTTTATGCAAAACAAGTTGCATGTCTGTCGGTGGAACCGACCTCATGTACGTGGACATGTAAGGTTGGCCTGGGCCGCTTCATCCCACGATACCGCCGAATCAAAATAAGAAGTTGGTGGTCAGCAGTATGACTATCAATGCCCACAACTCTTTGTGTTCTACTCATGCTTATCATCTACGCATAGACCTGTCTCGGATGCCACTGTTGGGGAACATAGCATGGTAAACAAAAAGAATTTTACGCACATGCAAGATCTATCCATGGAGATGCATAGCAACGAGAGGGGAGAGTGTGTCTGCGTACCCTCGTAGATCGTAAGCGGAAGCATTTAGTAACGTGGTTGATGTAGTCGAACTTCTTTGCGATCCAACTGATCAAGTACCGAATGTACGGTACCTTCGTGTTAAGCACATGTTCAGCTTGGTGACGTCCTCGCCTTCTTGATCCAGCAAGATGATGAAGTAGTGGATGAGTTCCGGTAGCACAACAGTGTGGTGACGGTAGTGGTGATGCTATCTCCGTCAGGGCTTCGCCTAAGCACTACGAAAATATGACCGAATGACAAAACTGTGGAGGGGGCCACTGCACACGGCTAAGAGATTGTCGTGGTTATGTGTGGCACACGGCAGGAGGGGCTATCCCTCCCCTCTTTCCTTCCCTAGGGCCGGAGGCCAGGGAGAGGGGCGCGCCAGCCCCCTTGTGGGCTGGTGTGTCTCTCCCCTTGGCCCATTAGGCTCATAGACCTCCCGGGGGTGTCCGGAACCACTTCCAGTGACCCGATGACTACTCGGTGCACTCTGAAACTCTTCTGGTGTCTGAATATCATTGTCCTATATATCAATGTTTACCTCTAGACCATTCCGGATCTCCTCGTTATGTTCGTGATCTCATCCGGAACTCCTAACAACATTCGGTCACCAAAACATATAACTCATATAACACTATATCGTCAACGAACATTAAGCGTGCGGACCCTACAGGTTCGATAACTATGTAGACATGACCGAGACACCTCTCCGGTCAATAAACAATAGCAAAACCTGGATGCCCATATTGGTTCCTACATATTCTATGAAGATCTTTATCGGTTAAACCATTATGGCAACATACGTAATTCCCTTTGTCTGTCGGTATGTTACTTGCCCGAGATTCGATCGTCGGTATCTTCATGCATAGTTCAATCTCGTTACCAAAAAGTCTCTTTACTCATTCCATAATACATCATCTTGCAACTAACTCCTTAGTCACTTTGCTTGCAAGGCTTCTTATGATGTGTATTACCGAGAGGGCCTAGAGATACCTCTCGGATACTCGGAGTGACAAATCATAATCTCGATCTATGCCAACTCAACAAACACTTTCGGAGATACATGTAGAGCATCTTTATAATCACCCGGTTACGTTGTGACATTTGATAGCACACAAGGTATTCCTCCGGTATCCGGGAGTTTCATAATCTCATAGTCGAAGGAACATGTATTCGACATTCAAGAAAGCAGTAGCAATAAACTGAACGATCATATGCTAAGCTAATGGATGAGTCTTGTCCATCACATCATTCTCCTAATGATGTGATATCATTATCAAATGACAACACATGTCTATGGTTAGGAAACCTTAACTATCTTTGATCAACGAGCTAGTCTAGTAGAGGCTTACTAGGGACATGGTATTTGTTTATGTATTCACACATGTATTTAAGTTTCCGATCAATAAAATTCTAGCATGAATAATAAAGCTTTATCATGAATAAGGAAATATAAAATAACAACTTTATCATTGCCTCTAGGGCCATATTTCCTTCAATCGGGAGGGCTGGTCTGGAGTCTGCTTGGGGCTCCGGAGAGGGGGATTTGACACCGTCATCATCTCAACCATCCTCCATCAATAATTCCATGATGCTCACCATTGGGAGTGAGTAATTTCTTCATAGGCTTGCTGGACGGTGATGGGTTGGATGAGATTTGTCATGTAATCGAGTCAATTTGTTAGGCTTGATACCTAGTATCCACTATATTCTGAGATTGATGTTGCTATGACTTTGCTCTGCTTAATGCTTGTCACTAGGACCCGAGTGCCATGATTTCATATCTGAACCCTTCATGTTTTCATGAATATATTTGAGTTCTTGATCCTACCTTGCAAGTTGTATGCACCTATTACATGTTATGATCTGCATACCCTGAGGTGACAATAATTGGGATTCTTTTCGGTGATTACCGTAGTATGAGGAGTTCATGTATTCACTATGTGTTAATGCTTTGTTCTGGTTCTTTATTGAAAGGAGGCCTGAATATCCCTTAGATTTCCTTATGGACCCTGTTGACATAGAAGGGTAGGACAATAGATGTCATGCA
The DNA here is from genome assembly GCF_018294505.1 of Triticum aestivum. NCBI lineage: Eukaryota > Viridiplantae > Streptophyta > Magnoliopsida > Poales > Poaceae > Triticum > Triticum aestivum. Next base: position 328,404,133 of record NC_057795.1, on the reverse strand, counting down.
AGTTCTTATTATAAGCATGTATGACTATATACGCAATACATGCCTACATTGCATTGGTGAATTGGAGCTATTGTGTGTTGCTCTAGGTTGTGACTGTTATATGATTAATGTCATCCAACACAAATATCCATTACTGACTTATTGATCTCTGATAAGTTACTTTCGTTGTTCCTATTGTTACAATCACTACAGAACTGCTACTGTTACCATTACTACTGCTAATGTTATCGCTGCTATCGAATTATCATATTACTGTGCTACTAAACGCTTCGCTGTAGATATTTAGTTCTCCAGGTGTGGTTGAATTGACAACTCAACTGCTGATACTTGCAAATATTCTTTGGCTCCCCTTGTGTCGAATCAACAAATTTGAGTGAAATACTACCCTCAAAGACTGTCGCGATCCCCTATACTTATGGTTTATGAAAGTGAAGCCCCCGATCCTGGATGTGACGAGGCCAGAGCCTTCAAGACGCTGATGGAAAGTGAAGCCCTGGGGCTAGATACGGTGAGGATCCTGGTGGGGAGAAGTGAAGCCCTCGAGCAAAGATGCGGCATGGACGGAGCCTTCGAGTCGCTAAGGCAAAGTGAAGCCCCAGAGCCTGGATGCGGTGAAGAGCCTTATGGGGTGAATTGAAGCCCCCAAGTCTAGATGCGGCGAGTCCGGAGCCTTTGAGTTGGATGAGGCTTGGTCGTAGTACCTGAAAGGTCAAGAGAACAAGGCGAACATGTGACTGTATTTGGTCAAAACATTGGGACAGCAAGTGGACATTTACATGCATAGTTAATGTAATACTTTTGTCAGGTATAAATTATGAAGTTATTTTGCGCCAATGAAAATTATAAGCAATAAAGGAAAACTGGGGATGCCGGTTAGATTTTTTTATGTACACCCTAGGCGTTGCCTCAAAGAGGTCGGTTTTGATGCAGCCCCCGGGTCCAATATTTAGAGAGGTCTCCTTGATGCAACCTCTGAGCTGACTACAGGAAGGTCCACTTTTGTGATGCGGCCCCCAAGTATAGCGTCAGAGAGGTTATTTTGGATGCAGCCTCTAATTCTACCCCAATAAGTTCAATATTTTTTATGCAACCCCAGGGACGGAGCTAAATCTGGCAGATCTCACGTAGGGGGCCCGAACTAAACATCTAGATGCGAGGGTAGCAAGGACATGACGTTATACCTAGGTTCGGGCTCTCTGAAGAGATAGCACCCTATGTCTTGCTTGTGTTTATTGCTTTGGGTTGGACTACAAAGTACAGATGGTCTGCCCTGAGATTGTTATGTGTTTCCATGAGCCCTACCTCTCGGTTTATTATTGATGTAATTTTGAGACTTTTAGTCCTCTTCCCAAGTTAATACCAAGCAAGGACATGTGTGCCAAAAAGGAGGAGGGGGAACGCTAACCTTTGAAAAACATTTTACATCGTACAACCAATACGAAGCGGTAGTGCGATCCAATCGTTAAATCGTTTGCGGGCGTTTTGAGGGTCCGGGTTGAAGATGCGTTAACTCCTTTCTTTATAGTGGCCCGAGCGAAGCAATTATATACACAAAACAAAGAACGTTACATATGTTTAAACGCTCCTGCATTCATACCCAAAATGAAAAGGATGCAGTGTTATCTAAGCGTTTTTTTCTTTTTTTTCGTTCGAATATTGCAGTATTAGTCTGTTATCCTCGGTTATTTTAGAACGTGTGTTGTCCTCCATTGCGCTATCGTTTAGCTAGGAACGGGGGCCGAGCCAGATGAAGCAACATCACAAATGACATGTTTGGTTGACCGCATTGAGCCCAACCAGACCAATGCGGAAAGAAATTGGGTTGTTTGGTTGCTCACATTCACTGTTTGGCCTGCATCGCGCGGACTTTAAAGCACCTTCCAGCCAGGCCTGCTAGGAACGGCTAAATCCACAGTTTTCTAGCGAGCCAGGCTCGGCCGATGCAAGGGAGGGGCATGCAGCGCCGAGATCATGCGACCACGGAGGTGGTGCGAGCTCACGCGCGTCTCCAAAAAATCGGTGGGAAGAATTGGGGTTATCGTCCGCCGATTCGGTCGCCCTGTATAGCTAGCTTCACCCCACCGCCCAACTCCCGCCACCATCCCCCCCCCCTTCGAGCTTTGCTCCCGACGCGGATTGGTATCGATGAGCAGGTAAGCGGCGCTTCTTCTCCGGTCGGCGGTACAAGGCGGCGCCGACTCGTGTTCTCTTCTCCGGCCTATTCCACACCTCATTTGAGCTGCACCGATGGCGTCTGTGAGTTCAATCACCCCCTTTTGTGTACTTATTCTAGCTAGATCTGTGAGCATGTGGTAGGTTTAGATCTATGACCATTTTCTAGCATTGTACATTGTCGGTCTATGAGAATGTGATGTTCTAGTAGCTAGTGGTGATGGATTTGTAGCATGCTAGGGTTCTATCCCTGCCGGCTAGGATCGGTAGCTAGTTGTGATGGATCGATAGCATGCTTGTTGGTGTGTGTCCGTGTTTTGAACTGAATGGTTTTGTAGCATGCATGCTGTTGTGAGGTAATGTGTTGAACTCCATGGATTGACAACATGCTACGTGTTCATGTGTGGTGCTCATATCGTGTTGTGTTGACTAGATGGTTTGGTAGTGTTTGTTATGCTTACTGTCTAGTGTGTGCTACGATTGTAGGACATGAACACGCAAGAATTTACTCAAGTCATTGTCCTCTCTGAGAGCCCGTTCCCGCCATCATATGTCCAGGACTCCCAGCCTCCCATCGAGGACCAAATGCCTCTTGATTCTGATGTGTTCGAGGGTTCTCCTATGGGTCCGCCGTTTGTGCCTACAGCGGCACACTGGCTGTGCCAAATGTTGTCGTTGCTATTGCACAAAAGGCAGACGTGAAGGCAAATAAGGATGGTAGGGGAAACTCCATGAAATGGTAGCCATTCTTGTCCACGTTCATGCTTAACTAGATGTGTGAGATCATAGCCAGCGGGGTTAGGACCGACAAGGGCTTCAAGAAGGTGCACTTGAACACGGTTGCCAAGGAAGTGTTCGAGTTCTATGGCCAGGAGGTAACCATCACCCAGGTCTACAACCACCCCACGAATTGGAGAGCTAGAGGAATCCAAGTATCCAAACTCAGAGACCTTAGCGGCGCCTCATGGGAGCAGACCACCTGCTCGATCGTTTCACATACCCCTTGTTTAAACATGTCAACCATTGTGATGTCACAACTAACCACGACGTGTTTCTTTCTTAGGACCACCCCAAGGACGTAGAGTTCCTCAAAACACTCATCCAAAACTACACTCAGATGCAACACATTTTCTCCTTTGGGTTGGCAACCGACAAGCATGCCATGGGTTTCGGTGAGCTGCTCGGTTCGCCCATGCCTGACTATCCAGACACCCAGGAGTCAGAGACCATCGTCCTGATGAGGGTTTTGAGCACGTTCATATGCTTGATAGGAAGAGGAAGAGGGGCAGCTTGATGGAAGACGAGTTGAGCGTCTTCAGCAGCATGACTGAGTCCGTCAAGGAGGTGGCAACCGCCAGAAGGGAGAGAAAGTCAATCGACGTCCATCCTGACCTCTACACCGTCGTCATGGACCAAGGTGGCTTCAGCCCAGAGGCGATGGTTGCTTTGAGCCACCTGCTGGACAACAGGGCTCATGGTGTTGGGTTTGTTGCCATTGCAGACGCCCATAGGGTACTCTTGCTTAGGACATGACTGGGTTGCTTACTACTACTAGTGTTGTTTCTGATGGTGGTGAGTGCATGCATGATCCTCTAAGGCGACGACAATGACGACGAATATTTTGTGATAGATAGGGCTTGAAAACTCTGACCTCTACACCGTCGTCATGGACCAAGGTGGCTTCAGCCCAGAGGCGATGGCTGCTTTGAGCCACCTGCTGGACAACAGGGCCCATGGTGTTGGGTTTGTTGCCATTGCAGACGCCCATAGGGTGCTCTTGCTCAGGACATGACTGGGTAAGCACTACTAGTAGTGTTGTTTCTGATGGTGGTGAGTGCATGCATGATCCTCTACGGTGACAACAATGACGACGAATATTTTGTGATAGATAGGGCTTGAAAATCATTGATGGTCTATGTATTTTAAGGAGGTAGTATATACTGACCCCTCAGGTTGATGACGAGCTTGCGGTGGTAGGATTACATCCTCTTGTGGATGTGATGGTAGGATAACACCATAGTAGTGATAAGATGAACTTGTTAAACAGATCACGCATGCTTTCTTATGTTGCATGCTCCATTGCATGTTGCTTGAGTGTTTAAGAGAAGGCGGGCAGCAAAGGATGCTTCCTCCAAGGTCATGGTCAAGAAGACATCCCAGTGGTGAAGTTGCCAAGTCGGATTGACAACTTGGGTTGAAGAACTCATCCAATTCATCGCGATTGCAGTGTTGTTTCATTGATGTGATCGGTGTGATCGTGTACAAGGTATAGCTGGTAAGCTCATCATATAGAGTACAATGGAACCACACCTCATCATTGCATGTATGCATCCAAACACCGTGTAGTTGCATCAACCCGGTGGACACCAAACGCCATGTCAAAACTGCTCGCCTAGATGCGGGCAACCAGACAAAGTGTAGATGATGTTTTCTTTTTCCTGTTTTTTTCTCAACCAGACCCAACTAAGATATACACATACAATACAGGCAAAATCGTTGCGAGCAACCAAACGAGTCAAAAGTATCATCAACAGCATGCTGGAGAAGAGTAATGTGGGATATGCTAGCTTGCGATATGCACGTAGGTAAAATAATTGAATACGTGGGCACTCAGCTTTATACATATACACCAGTTTAGTGCTCCGCTCCACTTTTCTGGAACCAATAGTGACCTTAGTTACACCATGACAAAATTATTTCATCACGCTGCATACAATTGTTGCTTATATTTCACAAAAAGGGTCCTGTATGAAGAATGTCAAGAGGAAGAAAACACTGAAAACCCACTCATCACTTCCTTCTTAAAAGTGTTTCAATTCGACTGGTCAAAATAAGTTGGCTCTTTCTAATGCAGCAAGTCTTTGGCCTCAAGTCCTAAATTGGGTGGGTCAGCGGAGAGAAGTGGAATGAGAAATGCTCACCATTCAAGTTGGCAGTGGGCTATTTGAGCTATTTCTCTGGTCATAAATTTCTTCAACCTCTCATCCATCATAATGTGGGGCCATCCATCTCCGCCACGATCTCCGTATATGGAAAATGTGATGCTCTGCGAAAGCCCAATTTGCTCCAAAGGCAAACTATGTACATTACCTCCATAAACTGTACATCAGCATGTGTGATTGCAGAATGTCCTGATAACAAATACAATATTCAGTCTTCTGCTGTATGAAGACGTCAAATAAACGTAAAATTAAGCAGAAATGGCCTCTTGGGGCAGACAAGGACAAAAACAGAACATACGCAATCCAATATCACCAAGTATTTCTAGTTGTGGCGAATCCAAATTGCAGATATCACACAGATATATGGCAAAGCAGGTGCTTAATGATGTCAACTAATGGGCTCTGAAGGCTCATTAGTCACCCAAGTTGCTGGTGAAAACAGAAACAACTAATCAAGTCTCAACTCTCAAGGCTCCCAAGAAGTTACAAGAAACCATGATCACCCTTCACTGCTGGGTACTTTCTTGTATTCAGTGATTTGAATAACAAAGAACACCACGAATCATGATACCTGCGTCAGGTAGACACCGACATGAGCAGCGACTGATTCCTTCACTGGATAGGGCAGTGGTGCAAGTGAGTGGGCCATTTCTACAGATTCAAGTGCAAATAAACACACCCTACACCTGTCAGCGTGCCCCTGGCTCAGGTTCCACCCCTTGTAAGGATCACAAACCTTGGGGATCAGGATCTATAGTCTAGTATTGATTGAGTTCGAGTTACAGGTCTGCAGCGGACATCTATAGGCTCATGACAATCGACAAATCCACTGACAGAACATCAATTATAGGAACATGGCCTTGTACAAATTACGAGGATACTGCATGTTGGGGTGACTAATGTAGAGCAAAAAAGTCCACCTGGGGATGGAAAAGGGTCCCAGGCATCTGCCAGGGGTGAGTCCCTGTCCTGGGTTCCCACAGATCAACCGGACAATTGATTCTGTACAAAGGACCTCCCAGGTAGTCTTTTCGGAGTGTCCTTCCCGTCAGATGGCAACTGACTGAAAGCTTGTGATCATGTGGTCTCTGGGAACACAACGATTCTTGGACTGAGGGCACAGCTAGACAGTTCCTCCAACAAGCACCAACCAGTCAAGAAGAGCTAGTCGAACACTGTGTAATCAATGCCACAGCAGCTACTTATATAAGCATAATGGGCTAGCAAGGCCCCATTCCATCACCAGGCAAGCACCTAAAGGGCTGACTCTGCTGACAACGTTACGTGGAGTGCATTCAACTATCAGCAACATCAGTCTGCCAGCACATCTCTCTATTTAAGAACCTGTACTTGTGCTAAAATAAGGATCAAACATGATCGGATTCTCAGGTAACAGCTAAAGTAATTTATTCTTCACAAAGCAAAAAAGACAAGCGCAACACCATACAATAATCATGTTTTCGCTGAGCTATCTATCAATCTTCAATGCTCAGACCAACCAGAATAGACCAAATACCCTTTTTCTCAAAACAAGCGAAAACAACCAAACACAGCCTTGACTAAAAGCAAGGAGGCCATAGTAAAATCATGGTGGCTGCCTATAAAGAAGTAAGCTTCAATAGCAACTCACTCAAAAAGCAGTTATATTTATCTTAGCCAAATAGGCATAAAAAATTTATGCACTTGTTTTGGCTTTGGCTCTGTGTTTTACCCTATGACTCAGCACAATTTGCCTTCACAAAGACATTCAGCTGATAAGATTTTGTCCAATTTAATACTAATTGACTCACACAAAGATTACGCCACATTTAGAATGAAAAGTAATTTACACGCATAAGATCGTCAAAGCCAACACAAACCACTTTTGAATGAACAATTAACAATATTGAGCAAGTGCAACAAGACGCAACAGTAAAGGACATGATCGTTATCATTAATTTACAATGGTAATTGTATAGTAAACCAAGATGAGATGAAATTCACTTCACCTTGAAGTGCGACTCTTCAAATGAAACTAGTCAGGAAGACTCAACCGCCTAAAGAATTCAAAAAGATGGAGATTTGATGTCCAGTAGAAGAAAGCTATCACGGGACCATCTCTGATGAACTACAAATCGCAGAAAGGAAATCTGTTCAAAACAAGTAATGGATAATAATATGCAAACAAATATGTACTTTGTATGAATGATTTCACCTTTCCATCTAGTATCAAAAGCTCGCCGTCAACCCATCGAGGATTTTTGAAACCAGCATCTGCAATTCTCCTTTGCCCCTTATACCTAGCAACCTGTGTCATAGCGTAACATAAGATGAGCAGTTTGATGATGAAAAGGTAAAAGCATTATCCTCTCACAGAAAATACCACTCCAAGTTCTCTAGGGATGACCCCCTTATGAGGAAGCTGATAGTGTTTGCCAACTTTCGCACGGAAGACAACCTGGGATGCAAATAAGATCAAATAGGATTGAGTTAGTAATGGTATCATTACAGAAGAAAATAGAATATCTACTTACGAGTGGACATATATTGATTGCTAAGAAAATTAACTACCATATGTCGACTTCTACAACCTCCATGCTGTTAATATCCACGCCAGCACTTAATTTGAATTTGTGTAGATCATTTTATTATGTGTGGCAATACCACTGTTCAAGAAGGCGCTATTAGGCGCTCGCCTAGGCGCGCTTAAGCGCTGGGCGTTGGCATAGCGCCTCGCTTTGGCCCTAGGCGCTAAAAAAAGCGGCCGGCGAGGTCCTCCGGCGAGAAATCAGCCTCTCCGGCGAGGAATCAGCTTTCTGAGGTGAGAAATCAGTCTCCCCGGCGAGGATTCGACCTCCCCTGCGAGGATTCATCCTCGCCGACGAGGGATTCAACTGCCCCGACGACAAATCGAGCTTCTCCGGCGAGGGATTGAGCTTCTCCGGCGAGGGATCGAGCTTCTCCGACAAGGGACAGAGGAAGAGGGAGGGAGGCAGCCTCGTGCAACGAGACAGAAAGGACGAGGGGGGGAGGCGGCGTGAGGAGGAAACCTAAATTTCCTATCGACTGCAGCAGACGAGAGCTTTTAATAGGAGGATATGAAGATGGGCCTATGGTTTAGTGGGCTAGCCCAGCCCATCTAGCTTATTTCTTCACGTTACAGTACTAACGCCTAATTGCGCCTAATTTTGCCTAATCACGCCTAAGCTAGAAAAGCGCAAGTAGGTGCCCAAACGCATAATTAGCGCCTAGCGCTTTTTTGAACTTTGGGCAATACTCAATTATTATCAGTGCTTATCAGTCAAATATTGCATAACTATTTCAACATCATCAAATATGCATCATCGTAAAACTGAAATAACCATCTCCAAGATCAGAATAATTTGAGCAAGGATGACATCAGCAGGAATTAAGGTGTCTTAATCAGCTCTAGTAATCAAACTCTCAATTACTCTACATGACCACATAAATATGAGAGGTCCCACAATGCAACTAAGAAACATAGCAAGGGGATTCGACATGAAAAATTCAGAGTATGGGTGTGCAACTCCAAATATTGAGTATGGTACCCCTAAGAATGTTCTGTAAAACAAAAGGTATTCCACAATTATCCAAGAATGTGCAATGCATGAAAACCCACACTTCTTACCAGAGAGAACTAGTAAATGCGAAAATTAAACATCAATGTACCCAAAAAATAATGCATTTCCATTGCAAATGGGAAGGACATAAATCAAAGCATAATACCTGACCCGCTGGCACAAGATTGTCCCCAGTCAATTTTGCAGCTTCGACATACTCATAAAACTTAAGATCCGAGTGCTCCTCAGATGAATCATCCTCCTGCCATTGACCGAATTTCCGTTGTAAACTAAGAACTTCTGAGTCAAACCCAGATGCAGTCTCATATAGACCTGCCAAGAAGTACCTTTTCAGCCAATACCAGTAAAAGAGAAACGGCAGATAATGATATCATGAAAAGCTAAGTTGAAGAAATGATTAGGAACGTACCACTAAGAGGATCTGAAGAGATGGGCATCTGAATACGGCTGAAGTGGGTAACTCCATATAGTTTTGGTTGAACCTTATTATTAAGTTGCTTAATACCAAGTTGTAGTATCTGCAGCAGATAAGCTGAGGTGAAAAAAAAAATCTTTCTTAATGTGACTTGGGAACGCTATTAGAAAATACATGCCCAGTATAAATATATATTTTAGGGCTTAATGAATTAGTTGATATGTTTGTCTTCAAATACTTTGAGGAAAAAAAACAAAAGCCGTACAAAAACAATTCATAGTGTGTTCATGTCAAAAGGTGCTCGACAGAGATAACTACTTTACTTAACAACCAATAGCTGACTTCAAAAGGCAGATGTTATATGTATTGTGCAGATTTATTTATTTTTTGAATCGATGCACTTTATCATCAAGACAAAAGGTGGTGCATTTTACAAAATGTAGTTCACCAATTTGCTAGAAATTTATAAAAAGCACAGTTTGATGTTTTACCAGTTTGTGCAGATTAGCAACATTTAAAGAAAAACTTAAATAGCATAGAAAGTCCATGGTAAATAGTAGATTATTTGTTCCAAAGCTATTGCAAAACAGCTCAGCGTTGCAATATTTACCGGTAGTTTCCTATTGCCCCCAGACAACTTTACACGATCAAACTTGAGATCACCATCCTGCTCAGTGGTACGGAAGCCAACTCGTTTCCTTGGAATGTGTTGAGCCTTTTCTGCAGCTGGCTTGTTACTGGATTGTTCAGTATAGAAGGTAAATGAAAAGCGGTCTCTCTTGTCTAATTTAGCTGGCATGCGTTCAAAAGTTTTAGGTGAGGACTGCGAAGCAAAATCCTTATCATTGTCAACTTCAATTCCAATCGATAACAATGCTTCAATATCACTTTCCTCACCAGACTCGTCATTATTCTCTTCTGCAGAAATTGTTCCTGCTTCTTCATTGTTATCTTCATCACCAATATCTTGTGAAGATTCATTTCCGATATCAGCTTCATCATTGTCATCATCTTCCTCTGAAATCTGGTCAAATATTTTAATTATATAGTCCTGGTTGATGTTTTCCATAGGCGCTACCTTCAAAATTTTGATCCTGGGAATTGGAGTTGAATCATTTGACAAGTTTTTCAAACCAGCTGGACCAGCAGCAACATCACTATCATCGCTATTTTGATCGTCCATGTTTATGCCTTCATCGTGTTCCTCGTGTTTAGCGCCTAAGGAACTGCTAGATATGTTTATATTGTTAAAATCTAGTTTTCCACTCAACATATTTCGCAACTGGTCTGAATCACTGACATCTGGTTTCAGATGCACTGCCTGGAATAAAAGCTTTATTTTGTTAGAAAATGAGCATGACTACAAAAACTAAGGCTCGCAAATTGTTAGATAGCAATTGTTGTAAGCTTACAGTTTTATACCAAAACTAGGTCAGATCAGGTCTAGGAATATTGTCATAGCACAGGACAGCTACACTTGCCAGATACCATATAAATACCAAAGTTCAATATCAACATGTATGGACTAGTGGCCATAAGAAAATTAATAAGCAGCTACGCTGAAAAGGCCATTAACTCAAACTTATAAAGGATGCATATAAAAAGCCTTGCAACCATATAACAATATCTATGGAAGTCGAAAAATGGTATTTCATGTGCATCAGAAAAATACCAGTGCTTGGATGGACTACAACTACATAACTCGAAGATGCATATAAAAAATTATAATGTCTATCAGTACTGGCATCATGATACTCTATAATGATATTGTCATATCAAAAGACAAAGGATGCAATGGTGAGTTTACATGAGCATGAGCAAACACGGTAACTTGGCATTCTACTTATGCAATTTGTGATGAGTGGGAATGAGAAAAAAAATTCCTGTTGATTATTAATTTTACTCGCTTTGAAGTGTCAGTCAGCATACCTGCAGGTTGTATCCTCCATTTGCCTCTGCAAAATAAATTTCGAATATAGGGTAACCATGGCCATCTGAAGCCAGCTGCCTGAACATGTGCGGGAGAGAGTTAAAACCTAAGACTATTTTAGCAAATAAAACACATGTGATACTGATTCATTTCATGGAAAGCCCATTCCATAATAATATGATGAATATTTATTCATTTCTTTATTGCCCCAGAGGGTCCCACCCTGGTGGGACCCAGAGAACTAATGGATATTGCTGTTTCTTTCATGTGGTAAAATAACAATGTCATTCTTAAGAATCCAAGTTCTGTTTCATCAATGGAAAATCACGATTTAACCCAGTTTCTTCACCATAAGCTTACTGATTTGAGTGATTTCACTACCATGTTTTCTATCACCTCAACATCTTAACACATTAATTCAATCAGAAACAAGCATACTCCACTCCTAATTTGGTCTCATTTCTCTAGTAGTAACACTCACGACCAAAAATTCCCACTAACATGCAGTCATTCTGTAATGGCATAGGCGCCTTCAGAGTGAACACCCTGGAGTAGCTAACCCACCCTATCACTGGGATTTTCTTTTCCATCTCTTTCTCAAAACAACATTAATAGTAATAACAAAACTAAGAACTCAAGTCATCCATAAACATGACGCATGTATCGAAAGTGCACCTAGAAAATGATTGATCAAAGAAAATATACACAACTTGCAATATAGGACAAGCAAACTTTGTAGTTTCGACATACCAAACATGAACTTTTGAGTGACAATAATACATAACCAGAAAAGGCAATACCTGATATCATAACTTTTTGCCACGTATCGACCATGTTCAGCGCTTATACGGATTATAAGACCATATGGATCAGACAAACTTCCAGAAATCCCAGACCACCATCCCAACTGCATATGCTCTAAAGGATCAGGTAATGGCATTCTTTTGCGCATGTGAAAAAGATACAAAAAGTAGAAAGGATATCCATAAACTAGAGTACAAGGGCTAACAGAAAGTTGGGCCATTTTACAAGGCTATATTTTTATAACACGTGCAAATACTCTTCTTCTCTTCTCATGTGCATTCCAGTTTCCAAAACAAGAGATTCGGGCTTATTAGTTGGTAGCCTGCCACATGACTTTATCCTGCCTGAACTTTAAGCTGCTAGGCTACAGTTATGGCCTTGTGGGACATAATCGCCATGCATAAAGCACAGTGCTAACAGTAGAATCTACTAGAAAAGCCACAATGGGGGTACGCCACAATGGGGGTACTAACTAAGATGGATAACATGATTACCCTCTTTTAATCCCTTTGTTCAAGAATGCATGGTGTTTTGCTCATGGTCTAGGCAACTGTCTGATATGTGGCATGTGTTTATAGCTAGTGGGCATGTGATGTCATACTATACCATACCTCTTCAGCTTAACTTGGGCTTAATCCAGACTTAACTAAAATGGTACTCCGCATGTGATACTGCATGTTACATATTTCATAGCTGCTAATTTGTAGCCATAGTCTAACAACACAAAAATTAACAGACTGTTGAGCCTTTGTGTTACTAACCAGTCCTGCACCAGCGTGGTCTCTAATATAAGCTGCATCCACATAGCGCTCCTCTTCTATGGCCCTCTGTAAGAGTTAAAACATTAGATAAACGGTGCTCAATTATCAAATTAATATCATACTATCAATCTGCTCCTGGTATCATGAATCAAATCAGTTACTCTACTTGAAAGCATTCAGATTGGTTCCTCTTATCTACAGCATAGTTATGGAAACTGGACATATAGATGGCTCGGTCAGGCTCCCAGTTCATGGTCCCTGGTTGGATCACCGGAGCAGAACTAGTACATGATGAATTGAAGTTATGCACAAAACCCAGAAGGCAAGTTTGCAATTGCTCCATTGTTCAGGACATGGGCTCAAACCACCATCACTTCATCTTTCGTTTCATTATCAAACAATTTATTCCTCCAAGCAGATGCAACAGTTGCCAATTTCTAGACAGCTGAGTGAAAGAATTCCTGCTCAGCCTTGTTGCCGCTGGTTCATAACGGCCCAATAGCACAAGTTACAAAATTGAACAGCCTGTCACATCCAGTTGTAACAAAACTGATATGAAACAGTGACTGGTGAAAGTTAGTCACTGTTACCAGTGGCATTTCAACACCTGACATGGTCTGATATTGCTGATTAAGATGGGGAATGTAAATACAATAGGTGAGAGAAATTTTCGGTGAGAGTATGCCTTGATGGCCCCCATAAATTGGGTTATCTCAGTTATTAGATAAGTTATTAGCTACTGTTTCCATCCAAAGCAGTAAACATGCCAGACATTCATCCTCATGTAGCATAGGACTATTTCACTAGCTATTGACAGGCATCTAACTAGGATATTTTAAAGTAATAATAAAGGAAACAGACATCGCAAGCGAACTAAAATGATCAAAGGTGCCATTTATCATTAACTATACACAGACAAAAGAGCAGATATTTCTGATTTCTTACATGTAACTCAGATATTGCTCTGCCGACAGTATCATTTCTTGATGTAGCAGCAATAGCTAACTTCAGTTTGTGGGCACTCCTATAGTCTTCTCTACACACAGCAGTGCGGAGTTGTAGCTGAAACACAATACACTGCCATCAGGAAATTTGCAATTTGGTAGAAGTAAACGATTAAGAGGAAAAATATCTTGACAAAAAACACAATATGCACATGGTATATCAGCAATGCGCAAAGAATTAAGTTACGCCCAATATTGCCCATACATTTTTTAATTAGTCATATACAGATATGACACAACCAGCACTCAATGGTTCCAAACAACTCCAGATACAAAAAAACTGGCACACCTAATGAAAAACAATTTTAAAAACATCGAACATCATATAAAATTGCAAATAAGCTCCTGGCTCTTCTTTATGTTGCCATGAAGCTTAGTAGTGTGATTTCAGAAAGGTAGTCCAAACTGTAACTCATATATGATCATTGCTTCTACCGTAACTTGTAGTCCCAGCTCTACAATAAGAGCATAGGTGTTCTATCAGTCTAAACCACGGTATGATGCATGTTTTGTAAATCTATTAGATCACTGAGCTTATCAACGGTATGATGCATGCTTTGTGAATCTATTAGACCATTAGGCCTATCAACGGTATGATGCATGCTTTGTGAATCAATTAGACCATTAGGCAACGGTATGATGCATGCTTTGTGAATCTATTAGACCACTGAGCCTATTAACAAAATCGTATACGCATTGCAAACCTTCAATACAAATGTTGACACGGTATCTCCCACATGTTGTTGGCATGGTAAGTTGGTAACAGATGGCATAGGCCATAAATGGAACATGTTATGGTGCTAAGCCCAAGATATAGCCTACCATCAATGGATTGATCTAACACAACATTAGTAATTTCAACACACGAAAGAATTTTGGCAACTACTCCCTCCGTCCCATAATGTAAGACGTTTTTTGACACTAGTGTAGTGTCAAAAAACGTCTTATATTATGGGACGGAGGGAGTAATTCACATTGATACTAGAGAGAAAAAAATGCGTCGCTCCAAAGAAGCCAGTTTAAGTTTCAGCCTGGCTTCAGTAGTGCTTCAGCTCCCTAAGGAGTAACTTTCCTCGGAACAGTTAATCGCCATCAATTAAGCTTATCGAGTATCCGCATTACGTAAATTTCTTCAGAACCTAACTCCTTCATGCTACTAGTTCCTACGATAAGGCAAGTATAGATGGTCTGGCAGAAGAAAGGGGAAATGTGGAATTTGGGCACGGTCCATGGAGACATTTGTAAACGCTCCATGTTCGTAACCACATGTTAATGAAAAATCAATAACGGTGCGTTTTGTGCAAGCCTCATCCATATTCACAAGTAGTCACTGATCAGTGAGAAAAATCAATAACGGTGCGTTTTGTGCAAGCCTCATCCATATTCACAAGTAGTCACTGATCAGTGAGAAAAATCAACCTGCAGTTCATCAACAAGGCGCTCGCTCTCCTGGATGAGGGCGAAGTGCTGCTTCCACCTCTCCCAGCTCCACTTCCCTTCTTCCTGCACCACGTCCACCTCCTCACCGTCTTCCTCCACTCCTTGCCCTCGCTCCTCCAGTTCGTGAGAACTCTCCGCTCCCGTCGCGAGACCCGCCTCCTTCGAGGGGTGTGCCGAGGGCCAGTAATTCCCGACGTACTCGCTCCACCGCCGCACGGCGCCCTGGAAGGCGTCGTGGAAGAGAGCATCCCAGCCTCGGCGTCGGTCGCCGCCGGGGTCCGCGCCGGGGCTGCGCGCGCTGCACCGGAACACCGAGGCGGCGTCGGAGGCGCGGCGAGTTGGCGCGGCGCCCGCCAGGCGGCGGACGCGGAGGAGCCGCTGGCCGCGGTGCGCAGCGAGGAATCGGCTAGGGTTGGGGTCCAGCTGCCGCGAGGACGAGTACGAGGAGGGGAAGGAGGCGGCCGTAGCGGCCAGCGGCGCGCGGGGCGCGGTGTAGACGGACGCCATGGAGGCGGAGTCAGCACGGCCGCGGAGATGGAAGCCGCCGCGCGACGCACCGGACGAATCGTGCTCGTGCGCTCGTGGCGCGTGGTCGGCTTTGTGTTGTCTCCTTTCCTGTGGATTGGGTCGAGGGCGGGCGTAACTGATAAGACTTTCGCGGGGAGCAGACGAACCTCGTGGGGGCCGAACATGACGGGTGGGGGGCGCCCGGTAGGGCTGGGCATTCGGTTTATATGGTTAATACGGTTCGGTTTATTCGGTGTTTTATAATTTCGGTTTTGAAGAAATGGAAACCGAATTAATCACACAATATTTAGAAACCGAACCATACTAACCATAATATATCGGTTCGGTTTATTCGGTTAACCGAAAAACCAAAATACATGCACTCATCAGTATATATCACAAGAGCTAGCAACCTTAACATCAGTCAGTGCTTTATTCGGTCAAGCAAACTAGTGAACATAACTAAGTGTAAAATCACATGGGGCGTTACATGTATTATGTACGGAAGAATATGTGTGATGCGTGTAAACTAAGCAACTCATGCATTAATTGATACACTAATTGCTAGTATTCCATAAGCAAGCGTCGGGCATGCATACATACTCCTACGCGATATTGCATGGATAGAAATCTTAATAAGTTTTCAAAAAAAAAAGAAATCTTAATAAGTACTTGCTAGAAGGATACGGCCATTGACTATGTTGCATGCAAACAATAGTAAAATAATCTAAACAAATTTAGTTAGCCATGCTAGTATGGCGTTACATAGGAGTACTAATTAGATTGTGAGATTAGAAACTCATCTAGGGGCTGGCCTGACGTCTGCCACAACCAACAAGTATTTGTCAGAGGACGCGCCCCCGCTGAACTTTCGAAAACAAGGTATTGCATGGGGTATCGTACATATCGGTTTTTTCGGTGTATTCGGTTTTTGGGCACTGGAAACCGAACAAAAACCAAACACCGAACAACCTTAAAATTTCCCACCGAACAAAAAACCAAATCACCGAACTAATAGATAAATCGGTTAATATGGTTCGGTTCGGTTTGGTTTTTCGGTTTTCGGTTTAAAAGTGCCCACCCCTAGCGCCCGGCGAGCGAAACTTGTTTGCGGGCCCGGCCTCCGAGTTTTTGCGGCTAGATGTATATACCTCGCTTGTGTCCTCGGAAAATATGCTGTGCCGCTCATAGTGTCGGTACAAAGGACGATGGTTGGTGGGGTCCGGCCATGTTCTTCAAATGTGGGGCTTCTCGAACAGAAAAATTCACTCACGCTATCTGAATTGAGACAATATCAGGTGGAAACCACATTTTCAGTGTAAGCTTGAAAACCTGAGCGCAGGCTGTTGGATCCCATGTGTACGGACTAGATCCATCCATCACTGCTACGTGCTGTTTGCAAATAAACGCCCGCTGGGTTGCAATGATATTTTGCACATAGCCCCTCAGTGTTTACAAGTCATCAAAGTCAGCATCGTCACCCCATGTCTCCACGTAGACGTTTTATACCAGAAGTGAAACACGGATAAGCAAGTATAAACGCCCTGTTTGATATTGTAGCAGCAAACGCCCTATTTGGGTAAACAAAACAACATCACACTCTGCTCAACGCAATTCTGCCAAAAGGCAAGTAAAGCAAACAAGTAATAGAATTAGAACCCTGCTCAACAGAACTCTGCCCCTAAAAAAGAAAACTCTGCCCAGTTCCAAACAATGCACTACTGTTAGTCCTAATAACTTGCAGAAATCTTGCCACCAAGCAACCTGAAACAGAAGAGTTGAATTGGTCAGGCAATAGAAATTAATTGCAATACCTAATCTCAGATCACTTCACCAATCAATTGCAATAGAAATTAAATCTGATGGCAAACATCATTTCTATAATTTTCTATGCTCAACCAGTTCCAACATCTTTCTTATTTCCCATCATACTGCACACAATTCTATCGCCGTAAGAGTTCCTTGTCGCTGCATTAAGGGTGTGTTTGTTTGGACTGCAAATTTCACGGGTGGAGGTGCTGTAACTTTCAATGACTCGATTAAGACCTGTTCTTTCTGCAGATGGCTACTTTTGACATGATTTTAACTGAAATTACAGTTTTTTGATAGTTTAGACAATGTATTTAAACGATTTTCACATATAATTTGCCGATTATAAGTTAAATCATCTATTCAACACGTTGCTTAAATGAAACGACTGAGTTGTAAGTTAATCATCCATGAATACACATGAATGTTTCCAGCCAAAAAAATGATGTAAAGATGGCAGTAGCAGTACCAGTTCACTGTCAACAGGACTAGCAGCAATGGCACACACATACAAAAAGTCTAGGATTTTTTTTCTCACTCTCAATCACACTAACTAGCAGTAGCACACACACATAAATTAACCTAGCAAATTTGCAGAAGCACGTACAAGCCCTAGACACCGCTCGAGCTTTCTAAATTCACATACTTATCATCATCTAAATTCCATCTAGACAGTAGCAGTAGCAGTTCATAGACATAGATCAATTTTCGTTAGACCACGGTCGCACAGAGCACACACACTCCAGGAACATATAGTCATAGACGTATATAACATTTAATTAGGAGAAAATAATTTATACCTCCCCAATTTCTTCAAGGCCAAAATCTGCATCTGCTGACAAGATGCCACTAGTTCGTTCCCTCTCCTACTTCCTTCAAAGGATGTGCTGATCTTAGAGGAGACAACCCAATTAGCCACGACCTTGTCCCCTCCTTTATTTGCTTTGCAAATCTAGCTCAATCTAGAGAAGAGGAACCACTAGATTAGCCATGGGACAAAGGAGAACAGGGCAAAGAAGAAAATATGGACACTGGAATCCTCATACCTGGGGACCTAGATCCAGCACGACGTCGCTGGGGAACGCTCAGACGAGTACTGGCACGGTTGGCCGGACAATCGCCGGAGAGGAATCAGCCGCGCCGCTCGCTGACTGCAGGCCCATCACGGAACGCCCGTAGGA
The DNA here is from genome assembly GCF_018294505.1 of Triticum aestivum. Lineage (NCBI taxonomy): Eukaryota > Viridiplantae > Streptophyta > Magnoliopsida > Poales > Poaceae > Triticum > Triticum aestivum. The sequence goes on along the minus strand of NC_057795.1, from coordinate 328,385,587 downwards.
GGATTGTCACTGCTGGCGGGACAATCACCGGAGAGGATTCAGCCGCGCCGCTCGCCGCTTGCTGGCCCGACGCTGAACGAGGGGGTCCTGCTGGAGGGAAGCATCATCTCCTAATCGGGATTGGCATGCCGCCATGGGGAAAGGTACGGGACGGCTCAGCCTCGGCATGTTTCTGTACCAAGGTACATAATTATTGTGGGGTTCAATTTGCAATTTGTACATACTCCCATCTCGCAGCACACATTTCTAATCCAAGGGCACATGATCAAGTTTCCATATTATTTCCATTGAATATACGGTTTCCACCAGATATGTACTCATCTGAATTTGAATCGGAGCTCAGTTTGGTACCCGTACTCTAAGAGCAACTCCAAAGGGGTGACCCAAACGGACGGCGATTTCGTCCGTTTTTTGTCCGTTTGGGTCGGTCGCCCGTCCGGCGTTTGCCTTGGTTTAGATATGGGTCAAAGGGCGCCCAATGTACCGATCCATATATGCCGGTGTGGCTACCTGGCCTTCCTATTTTTTGCATGATTGCATAGTTTGAATCAAAATAAAATCGTTTTGGACCGAATAAAATTGCATAGTTTATTACAAGCCAAATGAAAATAAAAAGATCTCACACAGTTTTGCAAACGAATAAAAGAAGATACATCTATTGGTTGCCAACATTAGCCCACGTATGCTCAACCAAATCATTTTGCAGTTGCACGTGAGTTTCCCAATCACGCATGTCTTCATAAAATTGGGTGAACTGTTCAAACGTTGCCGCTACTCCATGCTCAGGCACAACATTCTCACCCTGAAACTGAAACCCTTGATCATATAGACGTTCTGGGCGATCGTCTTCTACGATCATATTATGCATGATCACACAAGCAGTTATCACCACCATAGTTTATGCGTGCTCCAGGTATTAGCAGGATACCGAACGATGCCCCATCGAGATTGCAAAACACCAAAGGCACGCTCGACATCCTTCCTAGCACTCTCTTGCTCTTGGGCAAATCTTTTCCTCTTCTCTCCGACAGGGTTGGGTATTGTCTTGACAATAGTGGTCCACTGAGGATAGATACCGTCACCCAGATAGTATCATTTGTCGTAGGTGTGGCCGTTGACAGTAATGTTCACCGGTGGGTTGTTGCCTTCGGCAAGCCTAGCAAACACCGGCGAGCGCTGAAGCACGTTGATATCATTGTGTGATCCGGCCAAGCCAAAGAAAGAGTGTCAGATCCAGAGATCTTGAGACGCCACGGCCTCAAGTATGACAATGCAAGCCCTACATGGCCCTTATACTGCCCTTGCCAGGCAGAAGGGCGGTTCTTCCACTCCCAATGCATGCAGTCTATACTACCAAGCATCCCTATGAAGCCCCTGCTGGCATTCATCGCAACAAACGGGTTGTATCTTCAGCAGTCGACTCTCTCAAGTACTCAGGGCCAAACACAGCAATAACAACCTTGCAGAACTTATACAGGCAGTCTAGGCAAGTAGACTCGCTCATACGGATGTACTCGTCAATGAGATTATCGGGCACTCCGTATGCAAGCATTCGGTTGGCGGCAGTGCATTTCTGATAAGAGGAAAAACCAATCTTGCCAACGGCATCCTCTTTGCACTCGAAATAGTCATCATAGCCGACCACCCCCTCTCTAATATGGTTGAAAACATGCCTACTCATACGGAAACGATGGCGGAATTTCTGATGTTTGAACAACGGGTTTGTTGTATTAAAGTAGTCCTTCCAAGAAGGAAATGCCCGCTCTCTTGGTTGCGATTCAACGCCGGAAGGTGGCCCGGAATGGACCCACGGAACAATGGCCGCTGGCTGTTGAGGTGGTGATGGACCAACACGGCAGCCAATATCTCCTGCTCGTCATCGGAGGACGAATCGTCGGAGTCGCAAAGGAAGTTGTGAAAAAAGAACTCGACGGCGGAGTCCATTTTGTACCTTGGCAAACTGTCGAACAGCTTGCGGGCGTCGGCGAAGGAGACGGCTGGCGAAGGGAGTCACGGCGCGCACGGACCAGCTGTTGTCCTGCCGGCGTCCGACGAGTGTGTCGGCTTCCGACGAGTGTGCTAGTGAGGATCTGGCCGGGCGGCGAAGCGGCTTCTTGGTCGGGGGTGGCTGTGTGGTGGGGGCGCGGGAGCTAGGAAGCAGTCGGCTCCCGGTGGCAAGATGGCGGTGGCGGGCGACGTGGGAGTGGGCGGCGTAGCTCGGCGGATGTGGAGGCCCCGGCAGCTGGCAGAGTCGCCAGCAAAATGGGCGGCGGCGGAGGAGGAGGAGGAGGAGGGCGAGAGTTGCTGTTGGATGGGGGAGAGCAATGTGACACAGACCAACGGGCCCGGGGGAGGAGAAGGCGAGCGTGCGCGCGTGCGTCGCGTGTCCGCGCCGACGCAAATCCGGCTCAAAAATTGTCCGGGAATGGGTCGCCCGCGGATGAAAAGCGGACGGGCGTCCGTTTGGGTCGGCGCGTTGGGCTGCCTTTTCTGTCCACCGACCCAAACGGACGGCGGCGGACGAAATGGGTCGCCCCATTGGAGTTGCTCTAAAATACCTCCAAAGGGTTCACATATGGTCTCAAATATACTCCCTCCATTCAAAAATAGATGACCCAACTTGAAACGGAGGGAGTACGATTTTGTGCGAACCAACCTGTGGTTGGATGGTTAGAGGGACTTTGGTATCCTTAGCCCACCATGGTTCAAATCCTGGTGCTCACATTTATTTCTGGATTTATTTCAAAAATTTCGGCGATGCGCATTCAGTGGAAGGAGACGTGTGCTCATAGGGGTAGGATGTGCGTGTGTGCGTTCATAGGGGTGAGTGTATGCACGTGTATATGAGCGCTTGTATTTGTGTTGGTGTTAAAAAAATACGATTTTGTCCTATTTCGCAAAAAAATGGTTTTGTCCTACATATTGGCTTGGGCGTTGACGGGCCACGTCATCGCAATCGCTGGAATACGCAGATAGTCGAGGGTTTTTTTTTGCAAAATCGCCCAAAATAAAACCACAACCCCTCACCTGGTCGGAACATACCTGCACATGGTCGAACCGCATCCCCTCACTCTCCTCTGCCACTGCTACACTCTTCGTCACTGCCAAGCTGGACACCTTGAGCTCGTCGGCGGGGGTGAGTGTGACTTCGTCTGATGCCGAGCCGCCGCCATCTGCGCCGTTTGGGAGGGGCCTTCGTGACATCCCTCTCGCTCCCACGCGGTGTCTGTCTAATGCATCGTCGTCCATGTACGGTATGTCACCGTCATCGCCACCTTCTCTGCTTGATCCGTCTATTTTTTTTCTCTGGAAATGACTACTTGTAGGATTCAATTGCGCAGGCGTGCTAGGGTTTGGGCTATTTCTCCCCTTTTTGGCATGGGATCGAGGGGTCTACATGGTAGGGTTTTAGCATACATGGTCGAATTAGTGGTAGAGCTAGGGTTTTAGGAGGACTTGGATGGGGGGGGTTAAGAGGGATGTTGTGGTGATATCCGAGGGTAAGGTCATGTCTTATTAAATAGGCCAAAAATGCTTGCTTTACTATGTGTTTGGTGCCCTTGTGTTGATCATATGGCCTTTTGTTGATCAGATGCCCATGCGTTTGTCAGATGCCCTAAAAAATCCATGCTTTTTGAACGTGAATGATCATATACTCCCTTCGTTCCTAAATATTTGTCTTTCTAGAGATTTCAACAAGTGACTACATATGGAGCAAAATGAGTGAATCTACACTCTAAAATATGTTTATATACATCCGTATGTGGTAGTCCATTTGAGATCTCTAAAAATACAAATATTTAGGAACTGAGGGAGTATTTGCTTAGTGGAGGTCCATAAATCCATGCTTTTGGTCCAATAGCTTGTGTGCGGTTGTCCGAATTTGTCTGGATGTAGTACTGTATGAACCTATCTGAATTTTGCTTGTCTGAACATTGTCACTTTGCTTTTTTGTCCAATTACATTGTGGCTATTTTCTTTGTCACATGATGTCGTAAAAAACAATGTTTTTGGTCCAATAACTTGCCGGCATGTCTGAAATTCTCTGAATTTAGTACTGTCTGAATTTTGCTTGTTTGAACATTATCAATTTGCTTGTTTTGCAGGACCCCTAAGCAGTCACTTCTCTGTTGAGGTCATACATGGTGGCTATTTCTTTTGTGCGGGCAAGCATCAGGGTTACCACAAAGGTTATTCCATTTGGTTTTGACTACTGTGACATAGATAATTGGACACCTACTATTGTTGATAGTTTAGTGGAGGAAATAGGGTATGAGTTTGGGGCGGGATTAGGATGTACTGGTGTGTTCCTGGATTGACATTATATAAGAATGGATTAAGAGAGATTAAGATATGGGACAATACTATGACAAAGAACATGAAGGATTGTGTTCTTTATGGGAATCAGTTCCAGCAGCTATTTCTTGATCATGATGAGAGCATAAGATCATTTGTTTCTCATGTTCTTGTTCATTCTGATCATGATGAGCAGGACAATACTATGACAAAGAACATGAAGGACTGTGTTCTTTATGGGAATCAGTTCCAGCAGCTATTTCTTGATCATGATGAGAGCATAAGATCATTTGTTTCTCCTGTTCTTGTTCATTCTAGTGAAACCTATGGCCCCCGCATTCAGTGGCACTTGGCCCAAGCAGGAGTAAGAGCAAGAGGAGTAGGTTGAGCAAGTGAAAGAGGAGCAGGCTGAGCAAGTGCAAGTGGAGAAGGCAAAGCAAGAGCAAGAGGAGCAAGTGGAGCAGTTTTGATGAAGATCAAGAGCAAGAGCAAGTTCAAGTTGAAGATGCATTATCAGAAAGTGTGGATGAGCCAGATGAGTGCCACCTCTTGAGCTTACGTTAGTTTTTCCCTTAAAGAGGAAAGGGTGATGCAGCAAAGTAGCGTAAGTATTTCCCTCAGTTTGAGAACCAAGGTATCAATCCAGTAGGAGACAACACAAAAGTCACCGAATACCTGCACAAACAATCAACAACTTGCACCCAACGCGATAAAACGAGTTGTCAATCCCTTCACAGTTACTTGCAAAAGTGAGATCTGATAGACATAGATAAACGGTAAAGTAAATATTTTTGGTATTTTTGGTTTATAGATCGGAAAGTAAAAGATTGTAAAGTAGTAGATTGGAAACTAGTATGATGTAAAAGAGACTCAATATAATGGAAAAGAGACCCGGGGGCCATAGGTTTCACTAGTGGCTTCTCTCAAGATAGCAAATATTATGGTGGGTGAACAAATTACCGCCGAGCAATTGATAGAAAAGCGCAAAGTTATGACGATATCTAAGGCAATGATCATGAACATAGGCATCACGTCCGTGTCAAGTAGACCAAAATGATTCTGCATCTACTAATTACTCCACAACCGATTCCTGCCTGCATCTAGAGTATTAAGTTCATAAAGAATAGGGTAACGCATTAAATAAGATGACATGATGTAGAGGAATTAACTCAATCAATATGATTAAAAACCCATCTTTTTATCCTCGATGACAACAATACAATACGTGCCTTGCTGCCCCTACTATCACTGGGAAAGGACACTACAAGACTGAACCTAAAGCTAAGCACTTCTCCCATTGCAAGAAAGATCAATCTAGTAGGCCAAACTAAACCGATAATTTAAAGAGACTTGCAAAGATATCAAATCACGCATATAATAATTAAGAGAAGAACCAAATAATATTCATAGATAATCTGATCATAAATCCACAATTCATTGGATCTCGGCAAACACACCACAAAAGAATATTACATCAAATAGATCTCCAAGAACATCGAGGAGAACATGGTATTGAGAATCAAAGAGAGAGAAGAAGCCATCTAGCTACTAGCTATGGACTCATATGTCTGTGGTAAACTACCCATGCTTCATCGGAAGGGTAATTGTGTTGATGTAGAAGCCCTCCGTGATCGAATCCCCCTCCGGCAGGACGCCGAAAAAGGTCCCTAGATGGGATCTCACGGGTACAGAAGGTTGCGGCGGTGGAAAAGTGGTTTCGTGGCTCCCCTGGATGTTTTCAGGGTAAGAGTATATATAGGCGAATGAGCTAGGTCAAGAGACCCACGAGGGGCCCACGAGGGGCCCACGAGGTAGGGGCCGCGCCCTCCTGCCTCGTGGCTACCTTATTGTGTGTCCAACTTCATATACAAGTCTTATGGTTTCCTTCTGGTCCAAGAAAGATCATCACGAAAGTTTCATTCCGTTTGGACTCCGTTTGGTATTCCTTTTCTGTGAAACTTTAAAATAGGCAAAAAAAAACAGAAACTGGCACTGGGCTCTCGGTTAATAGGTTAGTCCCAAAAAATAAAATAAAATAGCATATTAATGCATATAAAACATCCAAAACAGATAATATAATAGCATGGAACAATCAAAAATTATAGTTAAGTCGGAGACATATCAAGCATCCCCAAGCTTAATTCCTCCTCGTCCTCAAGTATGTAAATGATAAAAATAGAATTTTTGATGTGGAATGCTAACATATTTATCCATGTAATTATCTTTATTGTGGCATGAATGTTCAGATCCGAAAGATTCAAAACAAAAGTTTAATATTGACATAAAAACAATAATACTTCAAGCATACTAACAAAGCAATCATGTCTTCTCAGAATAATATGGCCAAAGAAAGTTATCCCTACAAAATCATATAGTTTGGTGATACGTCTCCGTCGTATCTACTTTTCCAAACACTTTTGCCCTTATTTTGGACTCTAACTTGTATGATTTGAATGGAACTAACCCGGACTGACGCTGTTTTCAGCAGAACTGCCATGGTGTTGTTTTTTGTTCAGAAAATAAAAATTCTCGGAATGTCCTGAAACTCCATGGAACACCTTAGAAAAAATAAAGAAAAATCCTCGCAAAAGATGAAGACTAGGGGCCCCACACCTTGCTCACGAGGGTGGGGGGCGCCCCCCTGGGCGCGCCCCCCTACCTCGTGGGCCCCCTGGTGGCCCTCCGACGCCAACTCCAACTCCATATATTGGCTTTCGGGCAGAAAAAAATCAGAGAGAAGAAATAATCACGTTTTACGATACGGAGCCACCGCCAAGCCCTAATCTCTCTCGGGAGGGCTGATCTGGAGTCCGTTCGGGGCTCCGGAGAGGGGGATTCGTCGCCATCGTCATCGTCAACCATCCTCCATCACCAATTTCATGATGCTCACCGTCGTGCGTGAGTAATTGCATCGTAGGCTTGCTGGACGGTGATGGGTTGGATGAGATTTATCATGTAATCGAGTTAGTTTTGTTAGGGTTTGATCCCTAGTATCCATTATGTTTTGAGATTGATGTTGCTATGACTTTGCTATGCTTAATGCTTGTCACTAGGGCTCGAGTGCCATGATTTCAGATCTGAACCTATTATGTTTTCATGAATATATGTGTGTTCTAGATCCTATCTTGCAAGTCTATAGTCACCTACTATGTGTTATGATCCGGCAACCCCGAAGTGACAATAATCGGGACCACTCCCGGTGATGACCATAGTTTGAGGAGTTCATGTATTCACTATGTGCTAATGCTTTGTTCCGGTTCTCTAATAAAAGGAGGCCTTAATATCCCTTAGTTTCCAATAGGACCCCGCTGCCATGGGAGGGTAGGACAAAAGATGTCATGCAAGTTCTTTTCCATAAGCACGTATGACTATATACGGAATACATGCCTACATTACATTGATGAACTGGAGCTAGTTCTGTGTCACCCTATGTTATGACTGCTACATGATGAACCACATCCGGCATAATTATCCATCGCTAATCTGGTGCCTACGAGTTTTCCATATACTGGTTTACACTTATTTACTTTTCCGTTGCTACTGTTACAATCTCTACAAAATACCAAAAACATTAGTTTTACTGTCTTTACCTTTGTTACCGTTACCACCACTATCATATTACTTTGCTACTGAACACTTTGCTGCAGATACTAAGTTTCAGGTGTGGTTGAATTGACAACTCAGCTGCTAATACTTGAGAATATTCTTTGGCTCCCCTTGTGTCGAATCAATAAATTTGGGTTGAATACTATACCCTCGAAACTGTTGCGATCCCCTATAGTTGTGGGTTATCAAGACTATTTTCTGGCTTCGTTGCCGGGGGGCATAGCTCTATTCTTTGAGTCACTTGGGATTTATATCTGCTGGACACTATGAAGAACTTGAAAGATGATCGAACTACTATTTTTCCCTCAACTACGAGGGGAGGTAAGGGATTGCCATCTAGCCTTGCACTAGATTCTCCTTCTGTTATGAGTAAGTTTGCAACACCTAAAGCTACTACTGCTATTGATTCTGATATGTTGCATGTTATTGATGATGCCACTTCTGCTATGCATGATACTTATGATGAAACTACTTCTATGCTTGATACTACTGTGCCACTTGGTGAATATCTTGATGAGCAAATTGCTAGGTCTAGAGAAAGAGAAATTATTGAACCTGAACACGATGATGTTAGTGATGATGAACCTATGCCCGCTATTCCTGAGGGTTAGTTTTTTTATGTTGAATCTTCTGCAGCTATTTTTGCTTGCCAGGATAGATATGAACTTAAGAGGTTGCTAACTAAATGGAGTAAAGAATCTTTTAGAGATAGGATGAGACCCGATCCTCCTTTTGCTACTTCACCTATCTGTGTTCCTGATCAGGATTATTATGATTTTTCTGTCGATCTAGATATAATTACTTTGGTTGAATCTGATCCTTTTTATGGCTATGAATCTGAAACTGTTGTGGCACATCTTACTAAGTTAAATGATATAGCTGCCCTGTTTACTAACAATGAGAGATCACGCTACCTTTATTTACTTAAGATATTTCCGTTCTCATTAAAGGGTGATGCTAAGATTTGGTATAATTCTCTTGATCCTGGTTGTGTGCAAAGTCCCCGGGATATGATTTATTACTTCTGTGCTAAATATTTCCCTACTCATAAGAAACAAGCTGCTTTGAGGGAAATATACAATTTTGTGCAAATTGAAGAAGAGAGTCTCCCACAAGCTTGGGGGAGGCTTCTCAAGTTACTTAATGCTTTGCCTGATCATCCTCTTAAGAAACCTGAAATATTTGATATCTTTTATAATGGACTAACTGATGCTTCCAGAGATTACCTGGATAGTTGTACTGGTTCTCTTTTCAGGGAAAGAACATCGGATGACGCTGAAATTCTATTGAATAATATGTTGGCTAATGAAAATAATTGGGCGCCTCCCGAGCTACCTCCTGAGCCAGTTCCTGAGCCAATTACTGAGCCTATTCCTAAACCAACTCCTAAGAAGAGAGGTGTTCTATTTCTCAGCCCCGAAGATATGCAAGAGGCAAAGAAATCTATGAAAGAAAAAGGTATTAAAGCTGAAGATGTTAAGAATTTACCTCCTATTGAAGAAATACATGGTCTTAATTTATCGCCTGCTGAAGAAGTATATGATCTCAATTACTTATTTAATGAAGAACCTCCTGATATCCCGACACAGGTAGTAAAGGTAAATTCTCTCTATAGATATGATAAAGCTGAAGTCCCTCCTACTAAAATTGCTAGTCAGTGCTTGGATGAGTTTGATGACTTTATGTTTAAGCAAGATGACTTTTATGCTTATTTTGGTAGACAATTAAAACAAAATACCTTTATGATTAAACGCTTGGGTGACTATATGGCTGATATTAGAGGTGAACTTAAACTTGTTAGCAAACATGCTTCTATGGTTACTACTCAAGTAGAACAAGTACTTAAAGCTCAGAAAGAAGCGCTTGATGAAATGAATAGTAAGAAAAATGATTATGCTGTTAGAGTGGCTACTAGAACTGGTAGAATGACTCAGGAACCTTTGCATCCTGAAGGCCACCCTAAGAGAATCGAGCAAGATTCTCAGAGAAACAATATTGATATACCTAGTTCTTCTAAGAGGAAGAAAAAGAAAAATGATAGGACTTTGCAAACTTCTAGTGAACCTATTGTTGAACCACCTGAGAATCCAAATGATATCTCTGATTCTGATGCTGAAACACAATCAGGTGATGAACATGAACCTAGTGATAATGTTAATGATAATGTTCATGTTGATGCTCAACCTAGTAATGATAATGATTTAGAAGTTGAACCTGTTGTTGATCTTGATAACCCACAATCAAAGAATCAACGTTATGATAAAAGAGATTTTGTTGCTAGGAAACATGGTAAAGAAAGGGAACCATGGGTTCAGAAACCCATGCCTTTTCCTCCGAAACCATCCAAGAAAAAGGATGATGAGGATTTTGAGCGCTTTGCTGAAATGATTCGACCCATCTTTTTGCGTATGCGATTAACTGATGTGCTCAAAACAAATCCTTATGCTAAGTATATGAAGGATATTATTACTAATAAAAGAAAGATACCTGAAGCTGAAATTTCCACCATGCTTGCTAATTATACTTTTAAGGGTGGAATACTAAAGAAACTAGGAGATCCCGGAGTGCCTACTATACCATGCTCCATTAAAAGAAATTATGTTAAAACTGCTTTATGTGATCTTGGAGCCAGTGTTAGTGTTATGCCTCTCTCTTTATATCGTAGACTTGACTTGAATAAGTTGACACCTACTGAAATATCTTTGCAAATGGCTGATAAATCAACTGCTATACTTGTCGGTATTTGTGAGGATGTGCCTATTGTAGTTGCGAACGTTACTATTTTAACGGACTTTGTTATTCTTGATATTCCCGAGGATGATAGTATGTCTATTATTCTTGGAAGACCTTTCCTTAATACTGCAGGGGCTATTATTGATTGCACCAAAGGCAATGTCACTTTTCATGTTAATGGCAATGAGCACATGGTGCATTTTCCGAGGAAACAACCTCAAGTTTATAGTATCAACTCTTTTGGAAAAGTTCCATCGATTATATTTGGAGGTTTCGAATTTCCTCTCCCTACTGTCAAGAAAAAGTATGATATTCTTATTGTTGGGGATTTTCATATCCCCATTGAGGTAACTTAGTGTCATTCGAAATTTCTCCGGTTCCGGGATTATTCGGAATGAGTTTGTTAACAAGACTTGATCAACCTTGTTAGTGGGTTCATTTTGATGATCATGAGATGGATGAAACTAGAAGCACAACTTTCCGTACCCTCTTTATATTTTCTGTTATTTAGTAGAAATAAAGTAAAATAATATTTTTCTACCTGTTTCCTAACTTATCCTTGCAATATAAAAATATCCCGAAAATAAAAGTCCTCAGAATGCCATGCCAATTTAATATGATTTTTTCGGGAATATTTAAGAATTTACTGTGCAAAAATTACCACGGGGGGAGCTGCCACCTGGTCACGAGGGTGGAGGGCGCGGCCTACCCCCTGGGCGCGCCCCCTGCCTCGTGGGCCCACGGTGGCCATCCTCCACTTATTCCTGCACCCATCTTCTTCCTCTGCCTCACACAAACACGAAAAACCAACTCAAGCACGAGTTCCAGCCCCCGTTGCTGTGATTTTCGATCTCCTTGCTCAAAGCACCTCTTGCAAAACTGCTTGGGGAGATTGTTCCTTGGTATGTGACTCCTCCATTGGTCCAATTAGTTTTTGTTCTAGTGCTTTATTCGTTGCAAATTTGTGCTGCATAGGTGACCATGTTCTTGAGCTTGCATGTGAGATTTATATGGTTCCAAGTAGTTCCAATGCTTTATATAGTCTCTAGGCACTTGTGGGAGTTGTTACTATCAATTTTATTGAAGTTGGTTCACCTTTATTTGAAGTTACTAAAAATTTCAGAATTTTTTCAGAGGAAACAATATGCTTAGGAGGATGTTCCAAGGTGGTCCTTCAAGGAAGCAAGGTCCTAGGCTTGCAATACATGATGCTGACGAGGAACCACCAAGAGACGCTCCTGTGAGGCCTTGTGAATGGCCGTCGGAAAATTTTATGAATCAAGTGGGAATCAAAGAAGAATTTAGCGCATATTTGAGTAACGCCGGTCTTGAGGACTTTGAAGCTGACAAATGCCCCCAGTATCATGATCTCATAAGTTCATTTGTGAGGAGGTTTGAGTTTTCAACTTTGTGAAATTCTCCTTCAGTCATGTTTGACCTTTATGACAAATCTTATACCATGGACTTAGAGGATTTTACTTTTGCTTGCAAACTTCCATCTTGGGGTAATGTCAGGGATCCCCCTAAATCCGAATATAGAGACTTTCTTGCTAGAATAATCGTGGGGGAATCTAGAGATATAACACAAGCCACTATTGGGAGCATTCACTTTCTTGTTATACATTATTTTGCTCTCTTCATAGGAAGATGTATAAATGCTAAGGATGAAGCATGTCACATGTGTGTCCCTGATCTCAGTATTCTCAGGAGTGCTGTGTTAGGAGACCAATCTTATCATTTGGGAGCCATTGTAGCTCGCAGGTTGCATCAGAATAGACATAGCAGAGATTTCTCTGGAGGAATTTATGCAACCCGCTTAGCTAATTTTCTTGAGGTAGACATTCGTGAGGGTGACATGGAGTTACCCCCTTCTTATTTAGATTTTGATTCTATGGTTTTCCACCAGTTTGTTGAGAGGACTGAACCACCTCTCCAGTATTGACTAATCTTTAACAGACGTCGTGTAGTCCATATTGCTCTTCCTGCTCCTGCTTTCTTTGATTCACAGGCAAAAAGAAGATATATTATTACCAGAGAGGAGGCAGATGAGTACGAAAGGAGAGTGGAGGCTGCTCGACTCCACGCTACAACTCAGGCGGCGATAGCTGCTGCGTCACGGTACAACCTCAGCTTCACCTACGGATATCCGCCAGGCCATCCCTGGCAATAGACCAACTTAGGACAAAAGCCTAAGCTTGGGGGAGTACGTATTTCCCACCGACATTACATTCATGTTCACACACACTCATTGCTAGATGCCGGTGCTCATACTCTTTCACTGTATTATCCATGCTAGTTTAAATTTCTTTTTCCTGCTTTCTTCTTGTGTTTGATAAACCTTAAGAAAAACCAAAAAAATTAGTTAGTTTACTTTCCATGCTTGTAGAAGAATTAAAAAGAAAATTTACTTTCCATGCTTGTAGAAGAATTAAAAAGAAAACCCAAAAATACTTCCCGTTCTTCTTTTTACTTGTTGGGAGCTTTCCCGTGTAAATAGTTTTTATTTCTTTTCCTTTCTTTGGGGGTCGAGAAGACTATATTGAAAATGCTTAGTGGCTCTTATATGCATGATTGATTATTTAAACCTAGAGCCCATATTACTTGTCTTCTCTCTTGAGTTGAATGCTTGCAGATCCCAGCTTAGTCCAATGCACGTGCACTCTTATTATTATACACACCGTTCGGTCATGCAAGTGAAAGGCAATGATGATGATACATGATGGAGTTATTGGGAAGAGAAAAGCTGGTATGAACTCGACCTCTTTTGTTTTTGTAAATATGATGATTCATCATTCTTGATTCAGCTATTATGAAGTAAACATATTTGCAATGACATTTAGAGATTATAGTTGCTTGTGCCATGCTTGATTAGCTATGAGTTATAATGGTTTACCTTGCATGCCAACATGCTATTATAATGATTATGATGTGGTATGATGGGATGGTATCCTCCTTTAAATGAATTGAGTGACTCGACTTGGCACATATTCACGCATGTAGTTGAATCCAATCAACATAGCCTTCATGATATTTATGTTCATGGTGGATTATATCCTACTCATGCTTGTACTCGGTGTGAATTAATTTTAATGCATGTTTACGACTGTTGTCGCTCTCTCAGTTGGTCGCTTCCCAGTCTTTTGCTAGCCTTCACCTGTACTAAGCGGGAATACTGCTTATGCATCCAAACTCCTTAAACCCCAAAGTTATTCCATATGAGTCCACTATACCTACCTATATGCGGTATTTATCTGCCGTTCCAAGTAAATTTGTATGTGCCAAACTCTAAACCTTCAAATAAACATTATATTTTGCATGCTCGAATAGCTCATATTTCAACTAGAGCTGCCCTTATCTTCCGTGTTAGGCGGGTTATTCTCAAGAGGAGTGGACTCCGCTCCTCATTCACGAGAAAATGGCTGGTATCCGGGATGCCCAGTCCCATGCTTTGTGCAAACTAAATCAAAATAACTGCAAAAAAACTCCCCTTGGGACCCGTTGAATGTTGGAGGCACTCGTTGTTTCGAGCAAGCCATGGATTGATGCCCGTGGAGGAAGGGGAGTATAAACTTTACCATTCTGTTTGGGAACTGCCTATAATCTGTTTAGCATGGAAAATTTCGTCGTCTTTTAGTTGTTATGTTGACAATGAAAGTATGCCGCTCAAAATATAATTTATCTCTATTTCAAAATCGAGCTCTGGCACCTCTACAAATCCCTGCTTCCCTCTGTGAAGGGCCTATCTATTTACTTTTATGTTGAGTCATCACCCTTCTTATTAAAAGCACCCACTGGAGAGCACACTGTCGTTTGCATTCATTATTATTGGTTTATATTGGGTATGAATTGACTGGATCTCTTTTACCATGAATTACAATGTTTAGTCAGTCCTTGATCTTTAAAGGTGCTCTGCATTTATGTTTTGCGGTCTCAGAAAGGGCTAGTGAGATACCATTTTGTTATATCATGTTATGATTATTTTGAGAAAGTGTTGTCACCCGAGTTTTATTATTATAGCTCGCTAGCTGATTATGCTATTGATATGAGTAATTATGAGACCTACGTGTTATTGTGAGTGTAGTTAGTTCATAATAATTGCTGAAACTTGAATGCTGGCTTTTCATGTTTACAATAACAAGAGCAAACAGAGTTTGTAAAAGTTTTTCTTTTTCTCTTTCAGTTTGTCAACTGAATTGCTTGAGGACAAGCAAGGGTTTAAGCTTGGGGGAGTTGATACGTCTCTGTCGTATCTACTTTTCCAAACATTTTTGCCCTTGTTTTGGACTCTAACTTGTATGATTTGAATGGAACTAACCCGGACTGACGCTATTTTCAGCAGAACTACCATGGTGTTGTTTCTTGTGCAGAAAATAAAAATTCTCGGAATGTCCTGAAACTCCATGGAACACCTTAGAAAAAATAAAGAAAAATCCTCGCAAAAGATGAAGACCAGGGGGCCCACACCCTGCTCACGAGGGTGGGGGGCGCCCCCCTGGGCGCGCCCCCTACCTCGTGGGCCCCCTGGTGGCCCTCCGACGCCAACTCCAACTCCATATATTGGCTTTCGGAGAGAAAAAATTGGAGAGAAGAAATAATCGCATTTTACGATACGAAGCCGCCGCCAAGCCCTAATCTCTCTCGGGAGGGCTGATCTGGAGTCCGTCCGGGGCTCCGGAGAGGGGGATTCGTCATCGTCGCCATCATCAACCATCCTCCATCACCAATTTCATGATGCTCACCGCCGTGCGTGAGTAATTGCATCGTAGGCTTGCTGGACGGTGATGGGTTGGATGAGATTTATCATGTAATCGAGTTAGTTTTGTTAGGGTTTGATCCCTAGTATCCATTATGTTCTGAGATTGATGTTGCTATGACTTTGCTATGCTTAATGCTTGTCACTAGGGTCCGAGTGCCATGATTTCAAATCTGAACCTATTATGTTTTCATGAATATATGTGTGTTCTAGATCCTATCTTGCAAGTCCATAGTCACCTACTATGTGTTATGATCCGGTAACCCCAAAGTGACAATAATCGGGACCACTCCCGATGATGACCATAGTTTGAGGAGTTCATGTATTCACTATGTGCTAATGCTTTGTTCCGGTTCTCTAAAGGAGGCCTTAATATCCCTTAGTTTCCAATAGGACCCCGCTGCCACGGGAGGGTAGGACAAAAGATGGCATGCAAGTTCTTTTCCATAAGCACGTATGACTATATACGGAATACATTCCTACATTACATTGATGAACTGGAGCTAGTTCTGTGTCACACTATGTTATGACTGCTACATGATGAACCACATCCGGCATAATTATCCATCGCTAATCCGGTGCCTACGAGTTTTCCATATACTGGTTTACACTTATTTACTTTTCCGTTGCTACTGTTACAATCTCTACAAAATACCAAAAACATTACTTTTACTGTCTTTACTTTTGTAACGTTACCACCACTATCATATTACTTTGCTACTAAACACTTTGCTGTAGATACTAAGTTTCAGGTGTGGTTGAATTGACAACTCAGCTGCTAATACTTGAGAATATTCTTTGGCTCCCCTTGTGTCGAATCAATAAATTTGGGTTGAATACTATACCCTCGAAAACTGTTGCGATCCCCTATACTTGTGGGTTATCATCTGGCTATGCTCTATCTTCATCACACAAAATATTTAAATCATGCACAACCCCGATGACAAGCCAATCAATTGTTTCATACTTTTGATGTTCTCAAACTTTTTCAATCTTCACGCAATACGTGAGCGTGAGCCATGGATATAGCACTAAGGTGGAATAGAATATGGTGGTTGTGGAGAAGACAAACAAGGAGAAGATAGTCTCACATCAACTAGGCGTATCAACGGGCTATGGAGATGCCCATCAATAGATATCTATGTGAGTGAGTAGGGATTTCCATGCAACAGATGCACTACATCTATAAGTGTATGAAAGCTCAACAAGAAACTAAGTGGGTGTGCATCCAACTCGCTTTCTCACGAAGACCTAGGGCATTTCGAGGAAGCCCATCATTGGAATATACAAGCCAAGTTCTATATTGAAAATTCCCACTAGTATATGAAAGTGACAAAATAAGAGACTCTCTATCATGAAGATCATGGTGCTACTTTGAAACACGAGTATGGAAAAAGGATAGTAACATTGCCCCTTCTCTCTTTTTCTCTCATTTTTTTATTTGGGCCTTCTCTTTTTTATGGCCTTTTTTTCGTCCGGAGTCTCATCCCGACTTGCGGGGGAATCATAGTCTCCATCATCCTTTCCTCACATGGGACAATGCTCTAATAATGAAGATCATCACACTTTTATTTACTTACAACTCAAGAATCACAACTCAATACTTAGAACAAAATATGACTCTATGTGAATGCCTCCGGCGGTGTACCGGGATGTGCAATGATTCAAGAGTGACATGTATGAAAGAATTATGAACGGTGGCTTTGCCACAAATATGATGTCAACTACATGATCATGCAAAGCAATATGAATATGATGGAGCGTGTCGTAATAAACGAAACGGTGGAAAGTTGCATGGCAATATATCTCGGAATGGCTATGGAAATGCCACAATAGGTAGGTATGGTGGCTGTTTTGAGGAAGGTATATGGTGGGTGTATGGTACTGGCGAAAAGTTGTGCGACACTAGAGAGGCTAGCAATGGTGGAAGGGTGAGAGTGTGTATAATCCATGGACTCAACATTAGTCATAAAGAACTCACATACTTATTGCAAAAATCTATTAGTTATCGAAACAAAGTACTACGCGCATGCTCCTAGGGAGATAGATTGGTAGGAAAAGACCATCGC
Source organism: Triticum aestivum (assembly GCF_018294505.1). Classification (NCBI taxonomy): domain Eukaryota; kingdom Viridiplantae; phylum Streptophyta; class Magnoliopsida; order Poales; family Poaceae; genus Triticum; species Triticum aestivum. The sequence continues at coordinate 328,368,130 of NC_057795.1, read as the reverse complement.
TCGTCCCCGACCGCCACTCATAAGGAAGACAATCAATAAATAAATCATGCTCCAACTTCATCACATAACGATTCACCATACGTGCATGCTACGGGAATCACAAACTTTAACACAAGTATCTCTCAAATTCACAACTACTCCACTAGCATGACTCTAATATCACCATATTCATATCTCAAAACAATCATAAAGAATCAAACTTCTCATAGTATTCAATGCACTTTATATGAAAGTTTTTATTATATCCATCTTGGATGCCTATCATATTAGGACTAGTTTTATAACCAAAGAAAATTACCATGCTATTCTAAAAGATTCTCAAAATAATATAAGTGAAGCATGAGAGTTGAACAATTTCTATAAAATAAAGCCACCGCCGTGCTCTAAAAAGATACAAGTGAAATACTAGAGCAATATTGTCTAGCTCAAAAGATGTAAGTGAAGCACATAGAGTATTTTAATAAATCACGATTCATGCGTGTCTCTCCCAAAAGGTGTGTACAACAAGGATGATTGTGGTAAACTAAAAAGCAAAGACACAAATCATACAAGACGCTCCAAGCAAAACACATATCATGTGGTGAATAAAAATATAGCCTCAAGTAAAGTTACCGATAGACGAAGATGAAAGAGGGGATGCCTTCCGGGGCATCCCCAAACTTAGGCTTTTGGTTGTTCTTGAATATTACCTTGGGGTTCCTTGGGCATCCCCAAGTTTAGGCTCTTGCCACTCCTTATTCCATAGTCCATCAAATCCTTACCCAAAAACTTGAAAACTTCACAACACAAAACTCAATAGAAAATCTCATGAGCTCCGTTAGTATAAGAAAATAAATCACCACTTTAAGGTACTGTTGCAAACTCATTATTTGTTTATATTGGTGTAATATCTACTATATTCCAACTTTTCCATGGTTCATACCCCCCGATACTACCCATAGATTCATTAAAATAAGCAAACAACACGCGAAAAATAGAATCTGTCAAAAACAGAATAGTCTGTAGTAATCTGTAACTCTCGAATACTTATGTAACTCCAAAAATACATCAAAATAGGAAAGTCTTGGAAATTGATGTACCAATCCATAGCAAAAGGAATCAGATGAAAATCACATTTATGTGAATTTTCAAAACTAATTTACTAAGAGAAAAAGTTTTTGATTTTCGGCAAGATCAGCACAACTATCACCGTAAGCTATCCTAAAGGTCTAACTTGGCACAAACACTAATTAAAACATAAAACCACATCTAACCATAGGCTAGATGAATTATTTATTACTAAACTGGAACAAAAAGCAAAGAACAAAAATAAAATTGGGTTGCCTCCCGACAAACGCTATCATTTAACGCCCTTAGCTAGACATAAAAACACGAATAGATCTAGCTATTGCCATCTTTGGTATGCAATTCTTTAATTGAACACGTATAATCCTTAGGAGACTCTTTGTTTTTATCAATGATCAAACTCCTAGGCAAGAAGTCGAGAAATTCATTCGTGGCAAAATGTTCATTAATAATATCAAAAAGGTTGGGGTGAACACTTATTGATTTGAGAACTTCATTTTCCTTACTAGAAGATTCACCCTTATTCTTAGGAACGTAGATAAACTTGGCAACTTCATAGGTCAACAGTAAGATCCGCACCAGAGTGGTACGGTAATCCTATTCTGGAGGTCATGTTACTAGACCATGGCGAACCTACGAACTATGAGGAAGCGATGATGAGCCCAGATTTCGCAAAATGGCTTGAGGACATGAAATCTGAGATGGGATCCATGTATGAGAACAAAGTATGAACTTTGGTTGACTTGTCCGATGATCGGCAAGCCATCGAGAATAAATGGATCTTCAAGAAGAAGACTGACACTGATGGTAATGTTACTGTCTACAAAGCTCGACTTGTTGCGAAAGGTTTTCGACAAGTTCAAGGGGTTGACTATGATGAGACTTTCTCACCCATAGCGATGCTTAAGTCTGTCCGAATCATGTTAGCAATTGCCACATTTTATGATTATGAAATTTGGCAAATGGATGTCAAAACTACAAGAGTTGTATATGATGCAACCAGAAGGTTTTGTCGATTCAAAAGGTGCTAACAAAGTGTGCAAGCTCCAGCGATCCATTTATGGACTGGTGCAAGCCTCTCGGAGTTGGAATAAACGCTTTGATAGTGTGATCAAAGCATATGGTTTTATTGAAGGAAATATGCCCTAGAGGCAATAATAAAGTTATTATTTATTTCCTTGTTTCATGATAAATGTTTATTATTCATCCTAGAATTGTATTAACCGGAAACATAATACATGTGTGAATACATAGACAAACATAGTGTCACTAGTATGCCTCTACTTGACTAGCTCGTTAATCAAAGATGGTTAATTTTCCTAATCATAGACATGAGTTGTCATTTGATTAACGGGATCACATCATTAGGAGAATGATGCGATTGACTTGACCCATTCCATTAGCTTAGTACCTGATCGCGATGGCACAGAGGAACTCTCAATGAAAGCACCAATGTCAGTGTCAAAACCGATGGATCTCGGGTAGGGGGTCCCGAACTGTGCGTCTAGGCGGATGGTAACATGAGACGAGGGACACGATGTTTTACCCAGGTTCGGGCCCTCTTGATGGAGGTAAAACCCTACGTCCTGCTTGATTAATATTGATGATGTGTGTTACAAGAGTAGATCTACCACGAGATCAAGGAGGCTAAACCCTAGAAGCTAGCCTATGGTATGATTGTTGTTCGTCCTACGGACTAAGGCCATCCGGTTTATATAGACACCGGAGAGGGCTAGGGTTACACAGAGTCGGTTACAATGGTAGGAGATCTACATATCCGTATCGCCAAGCTTGTCTTCCATGCCAAGGAACGTCCCATCCGGACACGGGACGAAGTCTTCAATCTTGTATCTTCATAGTCTTGGAGTCCGGCCGATGATGATAGTCCGGCTATCCGGACACCCCCTAGTCCGGGACTCCCTCAGTAGCCCCCGAACCAGGCTTCAACGACGACGAGTCCGGCGCATATGTTGTCTTCGGTGTTTGCAAGGCGGGTTCTCCTTCGTGCTCCATGTGTTTGCCGGACAGTGTCCGGTTGCTTCATAAATGCTGCGCTCCTTGGCTTCTATGTTCAGTAATGGCCTTCTTCCACGTGTCGTACGAATACGAAAAGCCAGGGTATTCTTACGTTTTTCCCCTGAGCTGCGCAGATAAGCTGCCTATAAGAGAGGCGTGGATCCAGATCCAAATCACACCACCCTCCTTTCGCAAGTACTCATCGAGGCGCAAGTGACAAAAAATCAATTCCAACATGGACAGTCGACGCGGCTCCTCTTCTCGCGCTCCCAGTCCTAAGCCAGGAGATTGGAGGAGATGCTCAGTCCCGCATAGCGAGTTAGTGGCACTCCAAACAGAGGGATATCTTCCCCCGGTCTTTATGGTTCCGGTTCGAGCCGGACTGGCCACCTACAAGGGCGGGAAGCAGGCGGAGAGCGTCCCCAATCCCTCCAAAGGAGAGCGGGTATGCTTCGTCCCCTACTTGATAAGGGGACTCGGATTTCCTATACATCCATTTCTCCGGGGGCTCCTGGAGTTCTATGGACTCCAACTTCACCACCTCACGCCTGCCTCTATTTTGCACATCGCGGGCTTTGTAGCTCTTTGCGAGCTGTTCTTGGGCATCGAGCCCCATTTTGCACTGTGGAAGAGGCTGTTTTGCCTCATACACTGTTCTCACAAGGGGTCGATATATCAAGTGGGCGGAGCCGAAATATGGCGCATCGCCGGACCGGATATCTATCCGGAACTCCGAAGAAGGCCTCTGAAGACTGGCCTTCGGAGTGGTTCTATATGGAAGACGCCCCGCTGCCGGATCCAGTTCGGATCGGCCTCCCGGAGTTTAGCAATGCTCCTCTGAAGAAACGCCTGAGTTGGCGCCCGCGGAGCCCTCAACGGGAGGAGGATAGGAGCATCCACTATCTGATGGGTCGGATATGGCTACTAGCCCATTCCGGACTAACCATGATTGGAGTCATGCCACATGCATTATGCGAGGGGTGCAGCCGCTTCAATATAGGGGCCACCCCATGTGGGATTTTAACGGGGAGAATGACGCCACTCGTCATGGCCGCGCGGGACCGGGATCGGCCGCCGATCTGGTGAAGATCCTGTCCGGCTTGTACAAGGGGGAGGAGGAGGACTTCCTCCGCACGAGTCCATTGAATAGATTCTCCATGAATAACCCTCGAAGCTGGGTAAGCGGACACTTAAATATCTGATCCGCACTTTCAAAGATAAGTGTCTTACCTTATGGTTTCGGCGCAGGAACTGCGCCGGGATGTGGAGGGCATAAAGAGCCCGACTCCACAACCCGAGGATCCGGGAAGATCCCTTGATCCGGCCCCCGAAGAGGATCCGGACATTAAGGTGGATTTGATTGACGGGGTGTTCCACCAGCTCAGCATAAATAATGCTCTAGTGGCCATTACGGCTGACTACCCCGGTTTGTGTCCAGCTTCCCAGGTGAGTACGACCGATGTCCTGACACCGTTACTTTTGTAATGCTTATTTCTGACCACCCCAATGGTGCTTGGCAGGAGGTGCCTTCATGGCAGGAAGCCGAGCCCGCGGCGGCTGACCAACCGAGGTCAGTGCGGCCTAGCAGGCGGAAGAGGAGTGCGGCGCGAATCGAAACATCGCTGCAAAGGTACGGGGCACCATTGTCCTTTAAGGGAAAGACTCCTAGGAGGCATATTAATGCTCGTGATTCTTCCAGGAGAAAAAGCGCTCGCCGGACTGAGTCTGGAGAGGGTGCCCACCAAGCCTCCGCCAGCCAGGATCCAATGCCTGGTCCGGAAGGGGAAGCGAGCGCAAGGCGCGAGCCAGACGCTCCTCCAACGGAGGACGCCGACAGGTTGTCCGCCACCAGATCTGAGGTGGAGAGTGCCATGAATCATAGGCACCGTTGGACAGTTCTTCGTGACGCGTGTTTCTCCCCTGAGGCGTTAAATGCCTTTAATGCGGGAGACGCGCACCTCCGTGCTGCTCAAGATGGTTTAACCAAAGCCACGGAGCAGTATGTAAAGGACATACGGGTAAGGAATTTTGATGGCTATATATGCCAGTAGCCCCCGAGACTTAAAATAGTTAAACTAACTGATTTAAGGATCATTTGTTATGCAGGATCTTACTGAGAAGAATACCCACCTGTCTCAGGAGCTTCAAGAGTGCAAGACCCAACTTGAGGCCGCACTAGCCGCTGCCGGGGGAGCCACGGAGACCCCCTCTGGTAATTCATATTTTGTAAAGAGAAGTAGTTTATGAAGTGCGGCGTGTGTGTATAGTCTGACAATAGTATTGCAGAGGGTGCCGGACTAGATCCGGACAAGCAACAACTACTGCGCCAGGTGAAGGCCGGCGAGAGGGTGCTTATGAGGGTGCAGCAGGAGAGGAACAAACTCCAAGATGCCAACACCCAGCTGGGCGAAGAACTAAAAGATGTTCGGGTCCAGCTGTCAAACTCCGTAAAGGAGAATCGGCGGCTTCCGCGGCATTTATAGTAAGTGCTTAAGCAAACTCTTTTGAAAAGAAGAGTTCGGCGAGGAAGTCGATTGACAGAAATATGTCTGTAGGTGTGCTCATGGGTCGTCCGGCGGAGGAGATGCCTGGTTCCACGGGAGACCCTCTTCCCAAGCTGCTGCAACTGCATGAACGTGTTCGGCAGGCGATGAGCGGCGTCGTTAAGGCCTTATGGCCTTCCGTCTCCCTACCCGAGGGTCTTGGAGGGCTTGCTGAGAAGCTTTAGGGAGTACGGCGACGGCTCCGTCTGTGGAAGATATTGGCCTGCCGTCAAGGCGCCAGGGAGGCCTGGGCCATGGTGAAGACGCGGTACCCGAAGGCTGACCCAAACCACATGGCCGAGGTCGGACCTGCGGGGCCCGATGGGAAGGAGATCCCTGTGAGCCTAGTGTACGGCCAAGTAGAGTTGGCCGCGAAATATTCCCGACAGGACTGTAAATTAGACAGCCTGTTAGATGGGATTGAAGAGGAGTACAATCAGTCAGTTTGACGATGTAAATTAAAAATGACATGTAAAATGCCTTCTAGCTGGATTGTAGATCGTTTGCCTTTGCGAACCTTTTCGCTTCAACCTCGGGACCCAACAGTCCGGAGTGTGTCGGAATACCCTGACGGTTATAAAAGAACCGGGGCATAAATGGAGAAAAGGCGTAGGGGTCATAATTGCTTTATCAGACAAGTGCCCAACTAGCTATGTTATATTACATGGTTAGTAAGAAACATCTTCCAGGGAGAATAGTTCCGTTAAGGGTTCCTTTCCCTGGGAGGCATGCCCTAAAGTGCATGTCCGGACTGCGAAAAAAGCAGAGAAAGCATCTGGGGGCAGATAAATAAGTAAGTAATAAATCATCTTTCAGGTCACCGACCGAATATTCCCTTAAGAACGCTAGCCTACGGCTTCACCCAGTCTGAGGTACACATCCGGCTGACCCGGCAGTAACAATCGCAGAGGTGCTCTCTTTACCTCCTAGCTGAACAATCGGGAACGTAGGGGTAAGCACAGGAGCCAGGCAACCCGGCTTGGCCAAAACTTAAGTCATATCGATGCATATAATGGTGATCAAAAGGTACATGCGGAAGTGTGACACATGTGGTGGGCATGAAGCCCATATAAATAAGCTTCTGTTAAAGAAGCCCCCAGGTATAACGAGTGCGAGTAGCACATCGAGTGAATGCGAACAGAGCGCAGATCAGCCCTCAAGAGGTTTGTGCTGAAGAAAGGGGAGGAGAACGGAGGGAAAACAAGGACAGCGAAAAAATATGAAAGGTGGACGGAGGAAGGAGACGAACCCTGAGTCCGGCGCTAGGCGTAAAATCTTCGGAGACGGGCTGCGTTCCATGGGTTTGGCTCGAGTCGGTTGTCAGATGCGTTGCGTAGACGGTATGCACCGCCGGTAAGGACTTGGTCGACGATGAAGGGACCTTCCCATTTGGGCTTAAGTTTGTCCTTTTTCTTGTCCGGCAGGCGTAGAACTAGCTCGCCAACGTTGTAAGTTTTGGCCCGTACCTCTCTGCTTTGATATCTTTGAGCCTGCTGTTGATAGAATGCGGAACGGGATTTTGCCACATCGCGCTCCTCCTCTAAAGTGTCCAAACTGTCCTGCCGATCTAACTCGGCTTTTCTTTCCTCGTACATGCGCACGCGAGGTGAGTCATGAATTATGTCGCAGGGCAAAATTGCCTCAGCGCCATATACCATAAAAAATGGTGTGAATCCGGTTGTGCGGTTTGGCGTGATCCGCAGCCCCCAGAGTATGGAGTCGAGCTCCTCTACCCAGTGCGTGTGAGATTCCGTGAGGGACCGCACTAATCTGGGTTTGATGCCGCTCATGATTAGACCATTTGCTCGTTCCACTTGACCGTTAGTTTGAGGGTGGTAGACCGAAGCGTAGTCGAGCTTGATGCCCATGTTTTTGCACCAGAGTTTAACCTCGTCGGCCGTGAAATTCATGTCGTTATCAGTGATGATGCTGTGAGGGACGCCAAAACGGTGTACTACCCCGGATATGAAGTCTATCATAGGTCAGGATTCTGCCGTTTTAACCGGCTTGGCCTCTATCCATTTGGTGAATTTATCCACCATGACCAATAAGTAGTTGTGCTTGTGGGTTCCCCCTTTAAGGGGTCCAACCATGTCAAGCCCCCAGACCGCGAACGGCCAAGTGATGGGTATAGTTTTGAGGGCGGTGGGTGGCATGTGGCTCTGATTAGCAAAGAGCTGGCAACCAACGCATCGTTGGACTAAGTCCTGAGCATCTGCCCGGGCTGTCGGCCAATAAAATCCTGTACGGAAGGCCTTGCCTACAAGTGCCCGGGCTGCCGCGTGGTGCCCGCCGAGTCCGGCGTGAATTTCAGCCAGGAGATTTCGCCCTTCCTCTTCGGAGATACACCTTTGAAGGACTCCGGTTGTGCTTTTCTTATAAAGTTCTCCCTCATGGACCTTGTAGGCTTTAGAGCGCCGAACTATGCAGCGGGCCTCATTTTGGTCTTCGGGAAGTTCCTGCCTAATTAGGTAGGCTAGGAATGGTTCCGTCCACTGGGCAATTACTGCCATTATTTCGTAGGCTGAAGGTGTTATATCGTTGGCTGAGCCACCGATTGTGTCAGAATGTTCTGTGTCGGGTGGTGCAATTGGTTCCGGGTTGTTATTTCTGGACTCCCCTTCCCATAATACGGATGGCTTAAAGAGCCGTTCCAGGAAGATGTTTGGAGGGACGGCATCGCGTTTTGCGCCGATACGTGCCAGCACGTCTGCTGCCTGGTTATTATCCCGGGCTACATGGTGGAATTCGAGTCCGTCGAATCGGGCTGACATTTTTAGCACAACGTTATGGTAGGCTGCCATTTTCGGATCCTTAGTGTCAAAGTCTCCATTTATTTGGGATATTGCGAGGTTTGAATCCCCGCGCACCTCTAGGCGTTGAATACCCATGGAGATTGCCATCCGGAGGCCATGTAGAAGGGCCTCGTATTCGGCTGCATTGTTGGAGTCCATGTACATTATTTGAAGTACGTATTGGACTGTGTCTCCGGTTGGGGACGTTAGGACGACGCCAGCCCCCAAGCCCGCCAACATTTTGGAGCCGTCGAAATGCATGACCCAATTGGAGTATGCACCGTACTCTTTAGGGAGTTCGGCTTCGGTCCATTCGGCGATGAAGTCAGCCAGGACTTGCGACTTTATAGCTCACCGTGGTTTGTAGGTTATGTCAAATGGTAAGAGCTCGATGGCCCATTTTGCAATCCTGCCCGTCGCATCGCGATTGTTTATAATATCGTTGAGAGGTACTTCGGAGGCCACCGTTATGGAACACTCTTGAAAGTAGTGTCGCAGCTTCCGGGATGCCATGAACACCGCATACGCTATCTTTTGATAATGTGGGTACCGGGACTTGCATGGAGTCAACACGGTGGATACGTAGTACACTGGTTTTTGAAGAGGGAATTTGTGCCCTTCTGTTTCTCGTTCGACGACGAGTACCGCGCTGACAACTTGATGTGTTGCTGCGATATATAATAGAAGTGGTTCGCCCAGGTTGGGCGCGGCCAGGACCGGATTTGTTGCCAATACGGCTTTGATTTCTTCGAGTCCGGCCGTGGCAGCATCCGTCCATTCGAAATGTTCGGTGCGCCGGAGGAGGCGATAGAGGGGCAGTGCCTTTTCTCCCAAACGGGAGATGAAGCGGCTTAGAGCCGCCACGCATCCGGTTAGCTTTTGTATTTGCTTGAGGTCTTTTGTGATATCCAATTGTGACAGAGCTCGGATCTTGGCTGGGTTTGCTTCAATTCCTCTACCGGATACAATGAAGCCCAAGAGCTTTCCGGCTGGTACGCCGAAAACACATTTTTCCGGGTTGAGCTTAATGTCATATGCTCGGAGGTTGTCAAATGTCACCCTCAAGTCGTCTACTAGAGTTTCGACGTGTTTGGTCTTGACGACCACCTCGTCTATGTATGCCTCGACTGTTTTGCCTATCTGGGTGGCCAGACATGTCTGAATCATGCGCTGATATGTTGCGCCGGCGTTTTTGAGTCCGAAGGGCATTGTGTTGAAGCAGAATTGTCGATATGGAGTAATAAATGCCGTTGCGGCCTGGTCTTTTTCCGCCATCTTGATTTGATGGTATCCAGAGTATGCGTCGAGGAAGCACAATGAATCGTGCCCTGCGGTAGCATCGATGATTTGGTCGATGCGAGGGAGAGGGAAAGGGTCCTTTGGACAGGCCTTGTTAAGATCTTTGAAATCGACGCAAAGGCGCCAGGATTTGTCCTTTTTTGGTACCATTACCAGGTTGGCTAGCCAGTCCGGATGTTTGATATCTCTGATGAATCCGGCTTCTAAGAGTTTGGCTAGCTCCTCTCCCATTGCCTGACTTTTGGGTTCGGAAAATCGCCGAAGAGCCTGTTTGACTGACTTGAATCCTTTTAGGATATTTAGGCTGTGCTCTGCCAGCCTATGTGGGATTCCTAGCATGTCTGAAGGGTGCCAGGCAAAAATGTCCCAATTTTCCCGAAGGAATTCTCATAGTGCGGCTTCTACATCAGGATTTAATTGTGCCCCAATGGAGGCCGTCTTTGTGGGGTCCGTTGGATGGACCTGGAATTTGACTATTTCGTCTGCTGGTTTAAAAGAGGTGGATTTGGACCTCTTATCGAGTATCACATCGTCCCTATCCACTGTGGAGCGCAGCGCAGTTAGTTCCTCTGCCGCTAAGGCTTCGGATAATGCCTCTAGGGCCAGTGCGGCTGTCTTATTTTCAGCGCGGAGTGTTGTATCTGGATCACTGGCAAGAGTGATTATTCCATTGGGTCCGGGCATTTTGAGCTTCATGTACCCGTAATGGGGTATAGCTTGGAAGATTGTGGATGCTTCTCGCCCTAACAAGGCGTGATATCCGCTGCTGAATGGGGCCACTTGGAATGTGACCTCTTCGGACCTGTAGTTGTCCGGCGAGCCGAACACTACATCTAGCGTGATTTTTTTTGTGCAGCGTACTTCTCAACTAGGGATTATTCCCCTGAAGGTTGTGCTGCTTCGCTCAATGCGGCTCCAGTCAATTTCCATTTTTTGAAGGGTTTCTTCGTAGATGAGGTTTAATCCGCTGCCGCCATCCATGAGTACCTTGGTAAGACGAAAACCGTCCACTATCGGACTGAGGACCAATGCGGCTAGTGCTCTAGCTGTTCGGAATTTAGGTTCGTCGCTGGCGTTGAAGGTGATAGCCGTGTCGCTCCATGGATTTGCTGTTGCTAGTTGGTAGACTTCGGCGAGGCTGCGGATTGTTCATTTCCGCATGTTATTTGATGCGAAAGTCTCGAAGACTGTTAATACCGTACTGGTACTGCTGGGCTGGTTGCCCGGGGCTAGAAAGCCTTCGCCACTTTTGGCCACCTGCCGTAGTATACAACATGCTCGAAGGCTATGTGTTGGAGTGGCGCCCTTCGTACTGTGGATTTTGTAGGGTCCGTTGAGCCATCCCTCCAGTACGATTCTGTACCCTTTAGGGTTTTTTTTTTGCTTTTTGGTTTTTAACCCAAGTGCTTGAGTATGACGCACTCTTTTATTTTGGACTTGGGTTGTATTCAGGGCCGGATTGTCCCAAAACCTAGTTTCGGTTTTCCAGGCACTCTCCATCGCACAGTATTTTTGTACAATGGTCGCTAGGTCGGCGAAGCGTGTAACTTCACGACAACTGATGGCGTTTATGATTCCCTTGTCCGTGCAATTGTTGCAGAAAATTGAAATCGCGCTTTCTTCATGACAGTCCTTTATCCTGTTCATAACCAGGAGGAATCTGGCCCAGTAACGATGTACTATTTCATCGGGCTCTTGCCGTATTTGAGATAGATCGCTTATGTTTGGGTGGGCGGGCGGTATTAAGTTCGGAACCCCGCCCGATCTGAGGCTCAAAGGCCAAGAAGCTTCCGTATTTGGAAGCTTGGTTTGTTGGATGCTTTCCAACGAATCTAGTCCGATGCCTGACTCTAAGTTCAGTATTTGATTGGCATCCGTCCCTCCACGGGAATCCAGCATGGAGGGATCGGGAATCCGGACATAGTTGGTTTTCGACATAGAAGAAGAGTTGCCGCATTGTTCCTCTATCACAACAATGCGGTGGGTAGCCCGGGGAGAGTTAATTTCTCTCAGATCGGTTTTAAGCCCAATCTGGTCATAGTCTGTAGCGACTCCCAGGGCGGCGATGCGATCCAAGAGCTTGTTTATAGAGGAGAGCTCAATCGGATCTAACTGCTCAGCGAATTCCGAGCTGACGTGAAGATCGCTTTTGATGACCTGAGAGGTCACCGTCGGAGCGGTGGCCGAACAGGCGGTCATAAGAAAACCACCTAGCCGGATAGTTTGGCCGGCGGCCAAAGCTCCCTTGATGACGGTGTCGTCTTTAAAGACGGTAAAAGGCATCCTTCCTGATCGCGACGGCACAGAGGAACTCTCAATGAAAGCACCAATGTCAGTGTCAAAACCGACGGATCTCGGGTAGGGGGTCCCGAACTGTGCGTCTAGGCGGATGGTAACAGGAGACGAGGGACACGATGTTTTACCCAGGTTCGGGCCCTCTTGATGGAGGTAAAACCCTACGTCCTGCTTAATTAATATTGATAATGTGTGTTACAAGAGTAGATCTACCACGAGATCAAGGAGGCTAAACCCTAGAAGCTAGCCTATAGTATGATTGTTGTTCGTCCTACGGACTAAAGCCATCCGGTTTATATAGACACCGGAGAGGGCTAGGGTTACACAGAGTCGGTTACAATGGTAGGAGATCTACATATCCGTATCGCCAAGCTTGTCTTCCACGCCAAGGAACGTCCCATCCGGACACGGGACGAAGTCTTCAATCTTGTATCTTCATAGTCTTGGAGTCCGGCCGATGATGATAGTCCGGCTATCCGGACACCCCCTAGTCCGGGACTCCCTCAGTCCTCCTCGATAATATTGTAGCAGTGCTTAGGCGAAGCCCTGCGACAGTAGAACATCAAATCGTCACCATGCCGTCGTGCTGACGGAACTCTCCCTCGACACTCAGCTGGATCGGAGTACGAGGGACGTCATCGAGCTGAACGTGTGCTAGAACTCGGAGGTGCCGTAGTTTCGGTGCTTGATCGGTCGAGCCGTAAAGACGTACAACTACATCAACCGCGTTGTGCTAATGCTTCCGCTTTCGGTCTACGAGGGTACGTGGACACACTCTCCCCTCTCGTTGCTATGCATCACCATGATCTTGTGTGTGCATAGGAAATTTTTGAAATTACTACATTCCCCAACAGTGGCATCCGAGCCTAGGTTTTATGCGTTGATGTTATATGCACGACTAGAACACAAGTGAGTTGTGGGCGATACAAGTCATACTGCTTACTAGCATGTCATACTTTGGTTTAGCGGTATTGTTGGATGAAGTGGCCCGGACCGACATTACGCGTACGCTTACGCGAGACTGGTTTTACCGCCGTGCTTTGCACACAGGTGACTAGCGGGTGTCAGTTTCTCCAACTTTAGTTGAACCGAGTGTGGCTACGCCCGGTCCTTGAGAAGGTTAAAACAACACTAACTTGACGAACTATCGTTGTGGTTTTGATGCGTAGGTAAGAACGGTTCTTGCTCAGCCCGTAGCAGCCATGTAAAACTTGCAACAACAAAGTAGAGGACGTCTAACTTGTTTTTGCAGGGCATGTTGTGATGTGATATGGTCAAGACATGATGAGATATAAGTTGTTGTATGAGATGATCATGTTTTGTTGAAGTTATCGGCAACTGGCAGACGCCTTATGGTTATCTCTTTACTGCATAAGATGCAAGCGCCAAATAATTGCTTTACTTTATCGCTATGCGATAGCAATAGTTGCAAGAGCAATAGTTGGCGAGACAACCATGTGATGACACATTGATATAGATCAAGATGATGGAGATCATTGTGTCATGCCAGTGGCGATGGAGATCATGACGATGCTTTGGAGATGGAGATCAAAGCCACAACATGATGATGGTCATATCATGTCACATAGTTTTGATTGCATATGATGTTTATCTTTTATACATCTTATTTTGTTTTGATTGACAGTAGCATTATAAGATGATCTCTCACTAAATTTCAAGATAAAAGTGTTCTCCCTGAGTATGCACCGTTGCCAAAGTTCGTCGTGCCCAGACACCACATGATGATCGGGTGTGATAAGCTCTACGTCCATCTACAACGGGTGCAAGCCAGTTTTTCACACGTGGAATACTCAGGTTAAACTTGACGAGCCTAGCATATGCAGATATGGCCTCGGAACACTGGAGACCGAAAGGTCGAGCGTGAATCATATAGTAGATATGATCAACATAGTGATGTTCACCATTGAAAACTACTCCATCTCACGTGATGATCGGTTATGGTTTAGTTGATTTGGATCACGTGATCACTTAGATGACTAGAGGGATGTCTATCTAAGTGGGAGTTCTTAAGTAATATGATTAACTGAACTTAAATTTATCATGAACTTAGTCCTGGTAGTATTTTGGAAATTATGTTGTATATAAATAGCTCGCGTTGTTGCTTTCTTATGTTTATTTTGATATGTTCCTAGAGAAAACTGTGTTGAAAGATGTTAGTAGCAATGATGCGGATTGGATCCGTGATCTGAGGATTGTCCTCATTGCTGCACAAAAGAATTATGTCCTTGATGCACCGCTAGGTGACAGACCTATTGCAGGAGCAGATGCAGACGTTATGAACGTTTGGCTAGCTCAATATGATGACTACTTGATAGTTTAGTGCACCATGCTTAACAGCTTAGAATTGGGACTTCAAAGATGTTTTGAATGTCATGGACCATATGAGATGTTCCAGGAGTTGAAGTTAATATTTCAAGCAAATACCCGAGTTTAGAGATATGAAGTCTCCAACGAGTTCTATAGCTAAAAGATGGAGGAGAATCGCTCAACTAGTGAGCATGTGCTCAGATTGTCTGGGTACTACAATCGCTTGAATCAAGTGGGAGTTAATCTTCTAGATAAGATAGTGATTGACAGAGTTCTCTAGTCACCATCACCAAGTTACTAGAACTTCATGATGAACTATAGTATGCAAGGGATGACAAAAACGATTCCCGAGCTCTTCGTGATGTTGAAATCGACGAAGGTAGAAATCAAGAAAGAACATCAAGTGTTGATGATTGACAAGACCACTAGTTTCAAGAAAAGGGCAAAGGGAAAGAAAGGGAACTTCAAGTTGAATGGCAAGCAAGTTGTCACTCCTACGAAGAAGCACAAAGCTAGACCAAAGCCTGAAACTGAGTGCTTACACTGCAAAGGAAATGGTCACTGGAAGCGGGAATGCCCTGAATATTTGGTGAATAAGAAGGATGGCAAAGTGAACAAGGGCATATTTGATATACAGCTGTTTGATGTGTGCCTTACTAGTGTTTATAGTAGCCCCCGAGTATTTGATACTTCTTCGGTTGCTAAGATTAGTAACTCGAAGCAGGAGTTACATAATAAACAAAGACTAGTTGAGGGGAAGTGACGATGAGTGTTGGAAATAGTTCCAAGATTGATATGATCATCATCACACACTCCCTATATTTTCGAGATTAGTGTTAAACCTAAATAAATGTTATTTAGCATTTGCGTTGAGCATGAATATGATTTGATCATGTTTATTGCAATACGGTTATTCATTTGAAGTTAAAGAATAATTGTTATTCTGTTTACATGAATAAGACCTTCGATGGTTATACACCCAATGAAAATAGTTTGTTGGATCTCGATCATAGTGATACACATATTCATAATATTGATGCCAAAAGATGCCAAGTTAATAATGATAGTGCAACTTATTTGTGGCACTGCCGTTTGGGTCATATCGGTGTAAAGCGCATGAAGAAACTCCATAAAGATGGATTTTTGGAATCACTTGGTTATGAATCATTTGATGCTTGCGAACCGTGCCTTTTGGGCAAGATGACTAAAACTCCGTTCTCCAGAACAATGGAACAAGCTACTGACTTATTGGAAATAATACATACCGATGTATGCGATCCAATGAGTGTTGATGCTCGTAGCAAGTATCGTTATTTTCTGACCTTCACAAGATGATTTGAGTAGATATGGGTATATCTATTTGATGAAACATAAGTCTGAAATAGTTGAAAGGTTCAAAGAATTTCAGAGTGAAGTGGAAAAATCATCGTAACAAGAAAATAAAGTTTCTGCGATTTGATCGCGGAGACGAATATTTGAGTTACGAGTTTGGTCTTCAATTAAAACAGTGTGGAATAGTTTCACATCTCACGCCATCTGGAACACCACAACGTTATGGTGTGTCCGAACGTCGTAACCGCACTTTATTGGATATGGTGCGATCTATGATATCTCTTATTGATTTACCACTATTGTTTTGGGGTTATGCATTAGAGACAGCTGCATTCACGTTAAAAGGGCACCATCTAAATCCGTTGAGACGACACCATATGAACTGTGGTTTAGCAAGAAACCCATGTTGTCGTTTCTTAAAGTTTGGGGTTGCAATGCTTATGTGAAAAAGTTTCATCCTGATAAGCTCAAACCCAAATCGGAGAAGTGCGTCTTCATAGAATACCCAAAGGAAACTGTTGGGTACACCTTCTATCACAGATCCGAAGGCAAGATATTCGTTGCTAAAAATGGATCCTTTCTAGAGAAGGAGTTTCTCTTGAAAGAAGTGAGTGGGAGGAAAGTAGAACTTGATGAGGTAACTGTACCTTCACCCGAATTGGAAAATAGTTCATCACTGAAATCAGTTCCAGTGATTCCTAGACCAATTAGTGAGGAAGCTAATGATGATGATCATGAAACTTCAGATCAAGTTACTACAGAACCTCGTAGGTCTTCCAGAGTACAGTCCGCACGAGAGTGGTACGGTAATCCTGTTCTGAAAGTCATGTTACTAGACCATGATAAACCTACGAACTATGAGGAAGCGATGATGAGCCCAGATTCCGCAAAATGGCTGGAGGCCATGAAATCTGAGATAGGATCCATGTATGAGAACAAAGTGTGGACTTTGGTGGACTTGCCCGATGATCGGCAAACCATAGAAAATAAATGGATCTTCAAGAGCAAGATGGGCGTTGATAGTAGTGTTACTATCTACAAAGCTCGACTTGTTGCAAAAAGGTTTGACAAGTTCAAGGTGTTGACTACAATGAGATTTTCTCAACTGTAGCGATGCTTAAGTCTGTCCGAATCATGTTAGCAATTGCCACATTTTATGAAATCTGGCAAATGGATGTCAAAACTGCATTCCTTAATGGTTTTCTTAAAGAAGAGTTGTATATGATGCAACCAGAAGGTTTTGTCAATCCTAAAGGTGCTAACAAAATGTGCAAGCTCCAGCAATCCATCTATGGACTGGTGCAAGCATCTCGGAGTTGGAATATACGCTTTGATAAGTTGATCAAAGCATATAGTTTTATACAGACTTGCGGTGAAGCCTGTATTTTCAAGAAAGTGAGTGGGAGCACTACAACATTTCTGATAAGTATATGTGAATGACATATTATTGATCGTAAATAATGTAGAATTATTCTGCAAAGCATAAAGGAGTGTTTGAAAGGAGTTTTTTCAAAGAAAGACCTCGGTAAAGCTACTTACATATTGAGCATCAAGATCTATTGAGATAGATCAAGACGCTTGATAAGATTTTCAATGAGTACATACCTTGACAAGATTTTGAAGTAGTTCAAAATGGAGCAGTCAAAGAAAGAGTTCTTGCCTGTGTTGCAAAGGTATGAAATTGAGTAAGACTCAAATCCCAACCACAGCAGAAAATAGAAAGAGAATGAAAGTAATTCCCTATGCATCAGTCATAGGTTCTATAAAAGTATGTCATGCTATGGACCAGACCTATTGTATACTCTGCCCTGGTTTGGCAAGGGAGTACAATAGTGATCTAGGAGTAGATCACTAGACATTGGTCAAAATTATCCTTAGTGGAATAAGGATATGTTTCTCAATTATGGAGGTGACAGAAAGGTTCGTCGTAAAGGGTTACGTCGATACAAGTTTTGGCACTGATCTAGATGACTCTAAGTCTTAATCTAGATACATATTGAAAGTGGGAGCAATTAGCTAGAGTAGCTCCGTGCAGAGCATTGTAGACATAGAATATTTGCAAAATACATACCGCTCTGAATGTGACAAACCCGTTGACTAAACTTCTCTCACGAGCAAAACATGATCACACCTTAGTACTCTTTGGGTGTTAGTCACATAGCGATGTGAACTAGATTATTGACTCTAGTAAACCCTTTGGGTGTTGATCACATGACGATGTGAACTATGAATGTTAATCATATACAAATATGAATATTGGTGTTAAATCACATGGCAATGTGAACTAGATTATTGACTCTAGTGCAAGTGGGAGACTGAAGGAAATATGCCCTAGAGGCAATAATAAAGTTATTATTTATTTCCTTATTTCATGATAAATGTTTATTATTCATGCTAGAATTGTATTAACCGGAAACATAATACATGTGTGAATACATAGACAAACATAGTGTCACTAGTATGCCTCTACTTGACTAGCTCGTTAATTAAAGATGGTTAAGTTTCCTAACCATAGACATGAGTTGTCATTTGATTAACGGGATCACATCATTAGGAGAATGATGTGATTGACTTGACCCATTCTGTTAGCTTAGCACTTGATCGTTTAGTATGTTGCTATTGCTTTCTTCATGACTTATACACGTTCCTATAACTATGAGATTATGCAACTCCCGTTTACCGGAGGAACACTTTGTGTGCTACCAAACGTCACAACGTAACTGAGTGATTATAAAGGTGCTCTATAGGTGTCTCCGAAGGTACTTGTTGGGTTGGCGTATTTCGAGATTAGAATTTGGCACTCCGATTGTCGGAGAGGTATCTCTGGGCCCACTCGGTAATGCACATCACTATAAGCCTTGCAAGCATTGTAACTAATGAGTTAGTTACAGGATGATGTATTACGGAACGAGTAAAGAGACTTGCCGGTAATGAGATTGAACTAGGTATTGAGATACCGACGATCGAATCTCGGGCAAGTAACATACCGATGACAAAGGGAACACCGTATGTTGTTATGCGGTTTGACCAATAAAGATCTTCGTAGAATATGTGGGAGCCAATATGAGCATCCAGGTTCTGCTATTGGTTATTGACTGGAGACATGTCTCGGTCATGTCTACATTGTTCTCGAACCCGTAGGGTCTGCACGCTTAAGGTTTTGATGACAGTTATATTATGAGTTTATGAGTTTTGATGTACCGAAGGAGTTCGGAGTCCCGGATGAGATCGGGGACATGACGAGGAGTCTCGAAATGGTCGAGACGTAAAGATCGATATATTGGACGACTATATTCGGACATCGGAAAGGTTCCGAGTGATTCGGGTATTTTTTGGAGTATCGGAGAGTTACGGGAATTTGTATTGGGCCTTAATGGGCCATACGGGAAAGGAGAGAAAGGCCCCAAAGGGTGGCCGCACCCCTCGCCATGGTCTAGTCCGAATTGGACTAGGGAGGGGGGGGGGCGCCCCCTTCCTTCCTTCTCCTTCTCCCTTCCCTTTCCTTCTCTCCTACTCCTAAGACTTGGAAGGGCTCCTAGTTCTACTAGGAAAGGGGGAATCCTACTCCCGGTGGGAGTAGGACTCCTCTAGGGCGCGCCATAGAGAGGGCCGGCCCTCCCCCTCCTCCACTCCTTTATATACGGGAGGAGGGCACCCCTTGGAGACACAACAATTGATCTCTTGATCTCTTAACCGTGTGCGGTGCCCCCCTCCACCATAGTCCTCCTCGATAGTATTGTAGCGGTGCTTAGGCGAAGCCCTGCGACAGTAGAACATCAAGATCGTCACCACGCCGTCGTGCTGACGGAACTCTCCCTCGACACTCGGCTGGATCGGAGTACGAGGGACGTCATCGAGCTGAACGTGTGCTAGAACTCGGAGGTGCCGTAGTTTCGGTGCTTGATCGGTCGAGCCGTGAAGACGTACAACTACAACAACCGCGTTGAGCTAATGCTTCCGCTTTCGGTCTACGAGGGTATGTGGACACACTCTCCCCTCTCGTAGGATTTTTTTGAAATTACTATGTTCCCCAACATTTATACAGACTGTTGGAGAAGCCTGTATTTACAAGAAAGTGAGTGGGAGCTCTGTAGCATTTCTAATATTATATGTGGACGACATATTGTTGATTGGTAATGATATAGAATTTCTGGATAGCATAAAAGGATACTTGAATAAAAGTGTTTCAATGAAAGACCTCGGTGAAGCTGCTTATATATTGGGCATCAAGATCTATAGAGATAGATCAAGACGCTTAATTAGACTTTCACAAACGACACACCTTGATAAAGTTTTGAAAAAGTTCAAAATGATCAAGCAAAGAAAGGGTTCTTGCCTATAATACAATATGTGAAATTGAGTCAGACTCAATGCCCGACCACTGCAGAAGATAGAGAGAAAATGAAAGATGTTCCCTATGCTTCAGCCATAGGCTCTATCATGTATGCAATGTTGTGTACCAGACCTGATGTGTGCCTTGCTATTAGTTTAGTAGGGAGGTACCAAAGTAAACCAGGAGTGGATCACTGGACAGCGGTCAAGAACATCCTGAAATGCCTGAAAAGGACTAAGGATATGTTTCTCGTTTATGGAGGTGACAAAGAGCTAGTCATAAATGGTTACGTCGATGCAAGCTTTGACACTTATCCAGACGATTCTAAATCACAAACTGGATACATGTTTATATTGAACGGTGGAGCTGTCAGTTGGTGTAGTTCTAAACAAAGTGTCGTGGCGGGATCTACATGTGAAGCGGAGTACATAGCTGCTTCGGAAGCAGCAAATGAAGGAGTCTGGATGAAGGAGTTCATATCCGATCTAGGTGTCATACCTAGTGCATCGGGTCCAATGAAAATCTTTTGTGACAATATTGGTGCAATTGCCGTGGCAAAGGAATCCAGATTTCACAAGAGAACCAAGCACATCAAGAGACGCTTCAATTCCATCTGGGACCAAGTCTAGGTGGGAGACATAGAGATTTGCAAGATACATACGGATCTGAATGTTGCAGACCCGTTGACTAAGCCTCTTCCATGAGCAAAACATGATCAACACCAAGGCTCCATGGGTGTGATGACCCACAAGTATAGGGGATCTATCATAGTCCTTTCGATAAGTAAGAGTGTCGAACCCAACGAGGAGCAGAAGGAAATGATAAGCGGTTTTCAGCAAGGTATTCTCTGCAAGTACTGAAATAAGTGGTAACAGATAGTTTTGTGATAAGATAAATTGTAACAAGCAACAAGTAACAAAAGTAAATAAAGTGCAGCGAGGTGGCCCAATCCTTTTTGTAGCAAAGGACAAGCCTGGACAAACTCTTATAATAGGAAAAGCGCTCCCGAGGACACATGGGAATATCGTCAAGCTAGTTTTCATCACACTCATATGATTTGTGTTCGGTACTTTGATAATTTGATATGTGGGTGGACCGGTGCTTGGGTGCTATTCTTACTTGAACAAGCATCCCACTTATGATTAACCTCTATTGCAAGCATCCGCAACTACAACAAAAGTATTAAGGTAAACCTAACCATAGCATGAAACATATGGATCCAAATCAGCCCCTTACGAAGCAACGCATAAACTAGGGTTTAAGCTTCTGTCACTCTAGCAACCCATCATCTACTTATTACTTCCCAATGCCTTCATCTAGGACCAAATAATGGTGAAGTGTTATGTAGTCGACGTTCACATAACACCACTAGAGGTTTAGACAACATACATCTCATCAAAATATCGAACGAATACCAAATTCACATGACTACTAATAGCAAGACTTCTCCCTTGTCCTCAGGAACGAAAGTAACTACTCACAAAGCATATTCATGTTCATAATCAGAGGGGTAATAATGTGCATAAAGGATTTGAACATATGATCTTCCACCAAATAAACCAACTAGCATCAACTACAAGGAGTAATCAACACTACTAGCAACCTACTAGCACCAATCCCGGACTTGGAGACAAGAATTGGATACAAGAGATGAACTAGGGTTTGGAGATGAGATGATGCTGGTGAAGATGTTGATGGAGATTGCCCTCTCCCGATGAGAGGAGCGTTGGTGATGATGATGGTGATGATTTCCTCCTCCCGGAGGGAAGTGTCCCCGGCAGAACAGCTCTGCCAGAGCCCTAGATTGGTTCCGCCAAGGTTCCGCCTCGTGGCGGCGGAGTCTCATCCCGAAAGGTTGCCTTCTATTTTTTTCTCATCGAAAGACTTCATATTGGAGAAGATGGGCGTCGGAGAGCCACCAGGGGCCCACGAGGTAGGGGTCACGCCCAGGGGGGGGCGCCCCCCACCCTCGTGAGCAGGGTGTGGGCCCCCTGGCCTTCATCTTTGGCGATGATTTTTCTTTATTTATTTTAAGATATTCCGTGGAGTTTCAGGACTTTTGGAGTTGCGCAGAATAGGTCTTCAATATTTGCTCCTTTTCCAGCCCAGAATTCCAACTGCCGACATTCTCCCTCTTCATGTAAACCTTGTAAAATAAGAGAGAATAGCCATAAGTATTGTGACATAACGTGAAATAACAACCCATAATGCAATAAATATTGATATAAAAGCATGATGCAAAATGGAAGTATCAACTCCCCCAAGCTTAGACCTCGCTTGTCCTCAAGCGAAAAGCCGATAACAATAAATATGTCCTCATGTTTAGAGGTAGAGGCGTCGATAAAAATAAAATACGGACATGAAGGGATCATGATTATTTCTATAACAACAACATATATAGATTTTGTCATATGATTACTTATGTTCAAGTGATGATCTTTTCACAAAGCCAAAGTATGAATCAGAAACCTTATTGAGCACCAACAAATTATAACCTCAGTCATTGAAACAATTGCAATTTATCATAACATCGGAAAGAGTTTATGTCAGAGCTTAAAAGCAAGTCCACATACTCAACTATCACTTAGTCCTTCATAATTGCTAACACTCACGCAATACTTGTGGTTACGAAGTTTTAATCGGACACAAAGAAAGATAGGGGCTTATAGTTTTGCCCCACAACCTTTTACCTCAAGAGTAATGTCAACAATAATAATTCATGCTCCCCTACACCCAATTAGATATATATATCATGTTCTTTCCAACATGCTGAGCTTGCCAAAGGATAAAATGAAAAAGGAAAGGTGAAGATCACCATGACTCTTGCATAAGGTAGAGGATAATTAAAAGATAGGCCCTTCACAGAGGGAAGCAGAGGTTTTCATGCACGTTTAGGGTTGATGCACAAAATCGTAATGCAAAAGAACGTCACTTTATATTGCCCCTTGTATGTGGACCTTTATTATTGTTGGGGAACGTAGCAGAAATTCAAAATTTTCCTACGTGTCACCAAGATCTATCTATGGAGAAACCAGCAACGAGGGGAAGGAGAGTGCATCTACATACCCTTGTAGATCGCTAAGCGGAAGCGTTCAAGAGAACGGGGTTGAAGGAGTCGTACTCGTCGTGATCCAAATCACCGGAGATCCTAGTGCCGAACGGACGGCACCTCCGCGTTCAACACACGTACAGCCCGGTGACGTCTCCCACGCCTTGATCCAGCAAGGAGAGAGGGAGAGGTTGAGGAAGACTCCATCCAGCAGCAGCACAATGGCGTGGTGGTGGTGGAGGAGCGTGGCAATCCAGCAGGGTTTCGCCAAGCACCACGGGAGAGGAGGAGGAGGAGAGGTAGGGCTGCACCTAGAGGAGAAGTTCTCATATCTTGGGCAGCCCCAAAACCTCAAGTATATATAGGGGGGGGAGGGGGCTGCGCCCCCTTTAGGGTTTCCCACCCCAAGGGGTGCGGCCAGCCCTAGATCCCATATAGGGGGGGCGGCCAAGGGGGGAGGAGTGCCTCCCAAGTCAGGTGGAGGCCTCCCCCTTTAGGGTTTTCCCTTCCCATGCGCATGGGCCTTGGGGGGGCTGGTGCCCCTGGCCCATTAAGGCTAGGGCGCCCCCTTACAGCCCATGCTACTGTATTGGACATGGTGGAACAATTTCTGGACCTCCGGACCCCTCCGGAATCCTCCGGAACCTTCTGGAAGCTTCCCGGTACAATACCGAAAAAACCCGAACTTTTTCCGAAACCCGAACAACAACTTTCCATATATAAATCTTTACCTCCGGACCATTCCGGAACTCCTCGTGACGTCCGCGATCTCATCCGGGACTCCGAACAACATTCAGTAACCACATACAAACTTCCTTTATAACCCTAGCGTCATCGAACCTTAAGTGTGTAGACCCTACGGGTTCGGGAGACATGTAGTCATGACCGAGACGTTCTCCGGTCAATAACCAACAGCGGGATCTGGATACCCATGTTGGCTCCCACATGTTCCACGATGATCTCATCAGATGAACGACGATGTCAAGGACTCAATCGATCCTGTATACAATTCCCTTTGTCTAGCGGTATTGTACTTGCCCGAGATTCGATCGTCGGTATACCGATACCTTGTTCAATCTCGTTACCGGCAAGTCTCTTTACTCGTTCCGTAACACATCATCCCGTGATCAACCCCTTGGTCACATTGTGCACATTATGATGATGTCCTACCGAGTGGGCCCAGAGATACCTCTCCGTTTACACGGAGTGACAAATCCCAGTCTCGATTCGTGCCAACCCAACAGACACTTTCGGAGATACCTGTAATGCACCTTTATAGCCACCCAGTTACGTTGTGACGTTTGGTACATCCAAAGCATTCGTACGGTATCCGGGAGTTGCACAATCTCATGGTCTAAGGAAAAGATACTTGACATTAGAAAAGCTTTAGCATACGAACTACACGATCTTTGTGCTAGGCTTAGGATTGGGTCTTGTCCATCACATCATTCTCCTAATGATGTGATCCCGTTATCAATGACATCCAATGTCCATAGCCAGGAAACCATGACTATCTGTTGATCACAACGAGCTAGTCAACTAGAGGCTCACTAGGGACATATTGTGGTCTATGTATTCACACGTGTATTACGATTTCCGGATAATACAGTTATAGCATGAATAAAAGACTATTATCATGAACAAAGAAATATAATAATAACACTTTTATTATTGCCTCTAGGGCATATTTCCAACAGTCTCCCACTTGCACTAGAGTCAATAATCTAGTTCACATCACCATGTGATTAACACTGACAGGTCACATCACCATGTGACCAACATCCAAAGAGTTTACTAGTGTCACTAAACTAGTTCACATCATCATGTGATTAAGACTCAATGAGTTCTGGGGTTTGATCATGTTCTGCTTGTGAGAGAGGTTTTAGTCAACGGATCTGTAACATTCAGATCCGTATGTACTTCGCAAATCTCTAGGTCATATTGTAAATGCTGCTTCCACGCTCCACTTGGAGCTATTCCAAATGGTTGCTCCACTATACGTATCCGGTTTGCTGCTCAGAGTCATTCGGATAGGTGTTAAAGCTTGCATCGACGTAACCCTTTACGCCGAACTCTCTATCACCTCCATAATCAAGAAACATGTCCCTATTTACTTCAAGGACAATTTTGACCGCTGTCCAATGATCCATTCCTGGATCATTCTTGTACCCCTTGACTGACTCATGGCAAGGCACACTTCCGGTGCGGTACACAGCATAGCATACTATAGAGCCTACGTCTGAAGCATAGGGGACGACCTTCGTCCTTTCTCTATTTTCTGCCGTGGTCGAGCTTTAAGTCTTAACTTCGTACCTTACTACTCAGGCAAGAACTCCTTCTTTGACTGATCCATCTTGAACACCTTCAAGATCATGTCAAGGTATGTGCTCATTTGAAAGTACCATTAAGCGTTTTTGATCTATCCTCATAGATCTTGATGCTCAATGTTCAAGTAGCTTAATCCAGGTTTTCTATTGAAAAACACCTTTCAAATAACCCTATATGCTTTCTAGAAAATTCTACATCATTTCTGATCATCAATATGTCAACAACATATACTCATCAGAAATACTATAGTGCTCCCACTCACTTCTTTGGAAATACAAGTTTCTCATAAACTTTGTATAAACCTAAAATCTTTGATCATCTTATCAAAGTGCACATTCCAACTCCGAGACGCTTACTCCAGTCCATGGAAGGATCGCTGGAGCTAGCATACCTTTTAGCATCCTTAGGATCGACAAAAACTTTCTGATTGTATCACATACAACCTTTCCATACGAAGACTGGTAAGGAAACTCGTTTTGTCATCCATCTGCCAGATTTCATAAATGCAGCTAATGCTAACATGTCCGACGGACTTAAGCATCGCTACGGATGAGAAAATCTCATCGTAGTCAACTCCTTGAACTTGTGAAAAACTCTTCACCACAAGTTGAGCTTTATAGATGGTGACATTACCGTCCACGTCCGTCTTCTTCTTAAAGATCCATTTATCTCAATGGCTTGCCGATCATCGGGCAAGTCCACCAAAGTCCATGATTTGTTATGATACATGGATCCTATCTCGGATTTCATGGCTTCTAACCATTTGTCGGAATATGGGCCCACCATCGCTTCTCCATAGCTCGTAGGTTCATTGTTGTCTAGCAACATGACCTTCAAGACAGGATTACCGTACCACTGTGAAGTAGTACGTATCCTTGTCACCCTACGAGGTTTGGTAGTGACTTGATCCGAAACTTCATGATCACTATCATAAGCTTCCACTTCAATTGGTGTAGGTGCCACAGGAACAACTTCCTGTGCCCTGCTACACACTTGTTGAAGTGACGGTTCAATAACCTCATCAAGTCTCCACCATCCTCCCACTCAATTCTTTCGACAGAAACCTTTCCTCGAGAAAGGACCCGATTCTAGAAACAATCACTTTTGCTTCCGGATCTGAATTAGGAGGTATACCCAACTATTTTGGGTGTCCTATGAAGATGCATTTTATCCGCTTTGGGTTCGAGCTTATCAACCTGAAACTTTTTCACATAAGCGTCGCAGCCCCAAACTTTTATGAAACGACAATTTAGGTTTCTCCAAACCATAGTTCAAATGGTGTCGTTTCAACGGAATTACGTGGTGCCCTATTAAAGTGAGTGCGGTTGTCTCTAATGCCTAACCCATGAACGATAGCGGTAATTCGATAAGAGACATCATGGTACGCACCATATCCAATAGGGTGCAACTATGATGTTCAGACACACCATCACACTATGGTGTTCCAGGCGGTATTAATTGTGAAACAATTTCTACAATGTCTTAATTGTGTGCCAAAACTCGTAACTCAGATATTCATCTCTATGATCATATCATAGACATTTTATCCTCTTGTCACAATGATCTTCTACTTCACTCTGAAATTACTTGAACCATTCAATAATTCAGACTTGTGTTTCATCAAGTAAATATACTCAACATCTACTCGAATCATCTGTGAAGTAAGAACATAACGATATTCACTGCATGCCTCAGCACTCATTGGACTGCATGCATCAAAATGTGTTACTTCCAACAAGTTGCTATCTTGTTCCATCTTACTGAAAATGAGGCTTTTCAGTCATCTTGCCCATGTGGTATGATTTGCATATCTCAAGTGATTCAAAATCAAGTGATTCCAAACGATCCATCTGCATGGAGTTTCTTCATGCGTATACACCAATAGACATGGTTCGCATGTCTCAAACTTTTCAAAAACAAGTGAGTCCAAAGATCCATCAACATGGAGCTTCTTCATGCGTTTTACACCAATATGACTTACATGGCAGTGCCACAAGTAAGTGGTACTATCATTACTATCTTATATCTTTTGGCATGAAAATGTGTATCACTACGATTGAGATTCAATAAACCATTCGTTTCAGGTGCAAGACCATTGAAGGTATTATTCAAATAAACAGAGTAACCATTATTCTCCTTAAATGAATAACCGTATTGCGATAGACATAATCCAATCATGTCTATGCTCAACGCAAACACCAAATGACAATCATTCAGGTTTAATACTGATCTTGATGGTAGAGGGAGCGTGCGATGTTTGATCACATCAAACTTGGAAATACTTCCAACACATATCGTCAGCTCACCTTTAGCTAGTCTCCGTTTATTCCGTAGCTCTTTTATTTCGAGTTACTAACACTTAGCAACCGAACCGGTATCTAATACCCTGGTGCTACTAGGAGTACTAGTAAAGTACACATTAACATAATGTATATCCAATATACTTCTATCGACCTTGCCAGCCTTCTCATCTACCAAGTATCTAAGGTAATTCCGCTCTAGTGACTATTCCCCTTATCACAGAAGCACTTAGTCTCGGGTTTGGGTTCAACCTTGGGTTTCTTCACTAGAGCAGCAGCTGATTTGCCGTTTCATGAAGTATCCCTTTGTAACACCCCGGACACACCCGCCGGTGGTCGTTACTCCTGGCGGGATCTAGACTGGCCCCACAGATCAATACTAGTCTTTTCTGCGCACTTTGTCCTCACTCGTGCGCACCCGGGAGCAACTTCCCGGTCGGTCACCCATCCTGACACTACTCCAAGCTGAGCACGCTTAACTTTGGAGTTCTATCCGAATGGGCTCCCGGAAAAGAAGGAATTCCTTATTGATATGAGTAGTCTATCATCCCTAATAAGCCAGGCTATCACATACACCCCCACTCAGAGGAACCGACGTCCTCGTCGGGCCACAGGAACGTTCCCTCTTGGCACAAACGTCTGTGCATCCAGTCCGGTACATATACCATGCTGTGTGCCACGACGGGTCACAAACGTCATGAACAACATGACCGCGCACCTGTCCGCAAACATCCGTGTAACCACGAGGGTCGGCTCTGATACCAACTTGTAACACCCCGGACACACCCGCCGGTGGTCGTTACTCCTGGCGGGATCTAGACTGGCCCCACAGATCAATACTAGTCTTTTCTGCGCACTTTGTCCTCACTCGTGCGCACCCGGGAGCAACTTCCCGGTCGGTCACCCATCCTGACACTACTCCAAGCTGAGCACGCTTAACTTTGGAGTTCTATCCGAATGGGCTCCCGGAAAAGAAGGAATTCCTTATTGATATGAGTAGTCTATCATCCCTAATAAGCCAGGCTATCACACCCTTCTTGCCCTTGCCCTTGTTGAAACTAGTGGTTTCACCAACCATCAACAATTGATGCTCCTTCTTGATTTCTACTTTCGCGGTGTCAAACATCGTGAATACCTCAAGGATCATCATATCTATCCCTGATATGTTATAGTTCATCACAAAGCTCTAGCAGCTTGGTGTCAATGACTTTGGAGAAACATCACTATCTCATATGGAAGATCAACTCCCACTCGATTCAAGTGATTGTTGCACTCAGACAATCTGAGCACAAGCTCAACGATTGAGCTTTTCTCCCTTAGTTTGCAGGTTAAGAAAATCGTCGGAGGTCTTATACCTCTTGATGTGGGCACGAGCCTGAAATCCCAATTTCAGCCCTCGAAACATCTCATATGTTTCGCGACATTTCGAAAACGTCTTTGGTGCCTCAACTCTAAACCGTTTAACTGAACTATCACGTAGTTATCAAAACGTGTATGTCCGATGTTCGCAACATCCACAGACGACGTTTGGGGTTCAGCACACTGAGCGGTGCATTAAGGACATAAGCTTTCTACTATTCGCATAATCGCTACTATCAACTTTCAACTATATTTTCTCTAGGAACATATCTAAACAGTGGAACTAAAGCGCGAGCTTACGACATAATTTGCAAAGAACTTTTGACTATGTTCAGGATAATTAAGTTCATCTTATGAACTCCCACTCAGATAGACATCCCTCTGGTCATCTAAGTGATTACATGATCCGAGTCAACTAGGCCGTGTCCGATCATCACGTGAGACGGACTAGTCATCATCGGTGAACATCTTCATGTTGATCGTATCTACCATACGACTCATGCTCGACCTTTCGGTCTCCTGTGTTCCGAGGCCATGTTTGTACATGCTAGGCTCGTCAAGTTAACCTAAGTGTATTGCGTGTGTTCCGAGGCCATGTCTGTACATGCTAGGCTCGTCAACACCCGTTGTATGTGAACGTAAGAATCTATCACACCCGATCATCACGTGGTGCTTCGAAACGACGAACTTTTGCAACGGTGCACAGTTAGGGGGAACACCTTCTTGAAATTGTTGTAAGGGATCATCTTATTTACTACCGTCATTTCTAAGCAAACAAGATGCATAAACATGATAAACATCACATGCAATCAAATAGTGACATGATATGGCCAATATCATTTTGCTCCTTTTGATCTCCATCTTCGGGGCTCCATGATCATCATCGTCACCGGCATGACACCATGATCTCCATCATCATGATCTCCATCATCGTGTCTTCATGATCTCGATTCAATCGTACACTAATCATACACGCAAATGTGTACGATCAAGATCAAGGACTCACGGGAAGATATCACAACACAACTCTAGACACAAATTAAAATAATACAAGCTTTATATTACAAGTCAGGGGCCTCGAGGGCTCGAATACATAAGCTCAAAAACACAAGAGTCAGCGGAAGCAACAATATCTGAGTACAAACATAAGTTAGACAAGTTTGCCTTAAGAAGGCTAGCACAAAAGCATCTACGATCGAAAAGGCAAGGCCTCCTGCCTGGGAGCCTCCTAACTACTCCTGGTCATCGGCAGTCTTCGTCACGTGGTAGTAGGCACCCTCGGGGTAGTAGCAGTCGTCAAAGGTGTCATCTGGCTCCTGGACTCCGTCATCTGGTTGCGTCATCCGAGAAGAATGGAAAAGGGGAAAAAGAGGGAGCAAAGCAACCGTGAGTACTCATCCAAAGTACTCGCAAGCAAGGATCTACACTACAGATGCAACATTATCAAAGAGGGGTTGTATATGTGGACTGGGCTGCAGAAATGCCAGAATAGAGAGAAGGCCTAGTCCTATCGAAGACTAGCATCTTCTCGAACCCACCATCTTGCAGCAACAGGAGGGAGTAGAGTAGCATAAAGTAAAGTAGTAGTGGTGTTATCAACCTCGGCCGGAGGTCCTTTCTCGACTCCCTGCGAGAAAGAAATCCCAGAGCCATACTATCCAGTTATCATCACAATCAAATCCTCATCACCATCCAGTTCTCATCACAAGTATCCAGTTCTAGTTGTATCGATCGGGATACAACTCCAAGTGTCCGTTACCATAGGACAGGCTATCGATAGATGTTTTCTTCCCTGCAGGGGTGCACCAACTTACCCACCACGCTCGATTGACTCTGGCCGGACACGCTTTCCAGGGTCATGCCCGGCCTCGGCCAAACAATACGCCGCAACCCGACCTAGACTTAACAGAGAGGTCAGCACGCCGGACTAAACCTATGCCCCCAGGGGTCATGGGCCATCTCCCCGGAAACTCCTGCACGTTGCGTACGCGGCCGGTGAGCAGACCTAGCTACCTCCTTCAACAAGGCAGGCGCTTGCGCAGTCCAACCCGGCGCGCGCCACTTAGTCGCTGACGTCTATTAAGCTTTGGCTGATGTATACGACGCAGAACGCCCATACTATGCCCACGTGATGGTTAGTGCTATCAGGCCTGAGGCCCCTCGGATCAAATATCCAAATCGTAGTGGATTAGGAACACGCGGTAACAAGCAGAGACTCACGAAAGAGGTGACCCCATTGCCCCGTCTCGAGGACTTGCGGCAAGGGCTAAGAATGCCCGGCCACGCCTCGTAATTATCTCACAGGCACCTTCCAGGTCAACCCGTCTCCACATCACTTTCCAAGTAACAGTTGTAAAGTCCAAGTAT
Source organism: Triticum aestivum (assembly GCF_018294505.1). Lineage (NCBI taxonomy): Eukaryota > Viridiplantae > Streptophyta > Magnoliopsida > Poales > Poaceae > Triticum > Triticum aestivum. Next base: position 328,336,721 of record NC_057795.1, on the reverse strand, counting down.
CCGTGTGTCCAAACATCAAGAGGAAAACCCAAGGAATCACCCTCGGTGGGTTCCACTCAATGTAATCATCAAGGTGAACGTAGAGGAATCACCCTCGAGGTTCACACTTGAGGGGTTGCACGACAGAGTCATATCGGAAGTGGTTAAAGAGGAAATCACCCTCGATGACCACGACCGAATAGCTACACTACAGGGTTAACATCAGAAGTGTTGTAGAGGTCTCACCCTCGGCACTCGATAGTATCCCAGTAGTGTCGAGCAACTAAGGGGAAAGTGATGTGCGGTGCCGGGGCCTGGTCTTCGATCCCGTTGATCGGGTCTTCAATGATGAAGCAGGGGCAACAAGGACAAGGTGGGGGTCACTGATGGATCACTAACCAACCTATACTAAGCAGTTTAGGATAAGCCGGTAAGGTAACAATAAGCAGGTTACAAAAGGAGGCTATGCATCAGAATAGGAGCAAACAATAACAATAGCAAAATCTAATGCAAGCATGAGAGAATGGAATGGGCGATATCGGGATGATCAAAGGGGGGGCTTGCCTGGTTGCTCTGGCAAGGAGGGGTCGTCGTCGACGTAGTCGATCACAGGGGCGGCATCGGTCTCGGGGGTCTACCGGAGAGAAGAGGGGGAAGAAACAGTAAATATAAAGCAAACATAGCATCACAAAGCGTAACATGGCAATATGTTGTGCTGGGTGTGACCTAACGCATGGCTACACGATATAGGTGAAGGGGGAATTCAACCGGGAAGGTGTTCCCCGTTCCGGACCTGTGTCAGACAGATGACCGGAGGGGAAAGTTCCATGTTCAGCATGCTAGGGGCATGTGACAGATGAATGGACCGCATATTCGGATTCGTTGGATTTTTCTGAGCAACTTTCATATAGAAAACATTTTCATCCGAGTTACGGTTTATTTTCTATGAATTTTTAAAGTTTTATTAATATTCGGAAATTATTTAAATTAACAGAAAATGAAATATGACGCCAGCAGAGTGTCAGCATGACATCAGCAGGTCAACAGACCCGCTGACTGGTCAAACTGACCAGTGGGTCCTACCTGTCATACACAGAGGGCTAATAGTGGGTTATTTTAATTAAACATGGTTAATTAGCTGTCCGGCCCCACATGTCAGTGACTATTTAGCTTAGCTAAATATTTTTATTTGTAAAAATGTTTATTTAAAAAAAACGGTGGGGCCCGCATGTCAGTAATACTGTGTGCCCAGTCAACACAGTTGACCACGGTCAACAAGGTCAACTGGGGCCAGGGGGCCACGGGCAGTGACCCAGAGGCGGGCCCCAGGTGTGCCACGTCGGCGGCGTCGGGGTTTCACCGCCGGCGACCAAAACAGTGGCAGGGCTCGCCGGACTTCGCCAGAAAAACGCCACAGGGAGCCGTTTCGAGCGCGGCCGGGCTCGTTCGGACGCGGGAGGAGTGGCGCATCCAATTGTGACCTTAGCTCAGGCGGGGGCGGGCTGCAACGACGACGGCGTCGAGCGGGGCGTATGCCGGACTTCGGTCCTCGTCGGGATCGGGGCTGGGGTGCGTTTGCGGGCAAACCAAGCGGCTAGACGAGGCCTACGCGGTGCGGTGAGCGCGCTGGGCACTGGCCCGTGACCATTTGGTCACCGGAGTCTTGCCGGCGACGAGATCCGCGACGGAGAGTTCGGGCATCTCCAATGCGACCACTACGGTGACGGAAACGCGCGGGGAGAGAGGGAGAAAGACGACGACTGCTCACCGGGCCCTGTAGTTGTGCTCAAATGGGCTCGGGGAGGCATGTCGTCACCGGAATCAACGCCGGAGTTGAAGATGGCCGTAGGGGAAGAAGAGGTCATCGGGCTCGTCTCGGTGGCTTCTGGCTCCAATGGCTTGGATAGGACGACGCAGAGGACGACGGCGGAGCGCTACGTCATCGGGGCGAGGCGAGAGGTCGACAGGGAGCGTGGGATCGACGGCGCGCGGCAGCGGCTCCCTCGGTGAGGGAGGAGAAGGGTGAGGGGGAGCAAGGAGGAATCTGGTGGGGAGAGGGAGAGGCGGAGCGGGGCAAGTGGGGAGGTGAGTGGGAGAGGCACCCGAGGCGTCGGGGGCGTGGAGGCCTTATCCTCCCCCTCGTCGTCGATGGCGAGGCGGTCCGGGGCGACCGCGCCCTTGTAGCGACGGGGTCGGTCGAACAGGGAAGGCGACCCGGGGTAAGGTGGGCCGGCCAGTGTAATGGGCTAAAGCCCAGGGAGGCAGGGGGCTCTTTTCTCACTCTCCCCTCTGCTTTTTCCTTTTTAGTTCTTTTTTTTGTTTTTCTTTTCTGGAAACAAAAGCTACTGCTTTGCAATTATTCCGAGCACCAAATGTCTCTTGTAAAATGTGCCACATGCCACAATAAATAATGTGCAATATTGTGAATCTGCACAAAATTGCTTTGAGCATTTGGAAATGATTACACACTTTTAGGAATAGAAAAGGCCAATTTAATTGTTGCTGGACCACTCAAACAATTTCCAGGAGCATTTTTGGAATCGAACAGAGGTAGGTTTCATCATGACAAATACTTAGGGAATATTTGCCACATTGTGAACTATTTTTCTGGCTCATTTGAAGATGCAAATAATTGACTTGCAATTTGAATTGAATTGGACTTGATTTTTGGACAAGTGGCATTTTGGCTTAGGAAAGCATGACGACAAGGCATCATTAGAGGGGATTACTGTAGCAAGATTCTCGGGGCGTTACAAATCTCCTCCACTACAAGAAATCTCGTCCCGAGATTTAAGTGCGGAAGTAATGAGTAACTTTGGGAGAACTGACCCTTATAGGGTTAATTATCTGGTGAACAATTCAAGGAAAGTGGCAGATGTACCCCTCGAGTTGAAACTTAAGAAAACATCGAGAGCAAAATATGAAGGTACAATAGGAAGTTTCAAGCGAATGGACAAACAATCGATACCTGAACAGAGTGTGAGAAGGGGGTCCAGAGCATCGGGAATAGATCATCCCTCTGATGGTGGCTCATGACATGATACGAAGCCAATTGCAAGAATATTTAGGAACCAAAGATATACATAAGAGTCAGGTTCCGATCCTGTGGAACTGTGGGTTATGGGCCCACCATGTGGGTTAACAGCAGGAAGGCACTAATCAATTTGCATGATCATGATAGCAATGCAGGTCAGAGTATAGTCTGTCAGTTACGTTGGCAACAACGCTGGTACCAAGGGCGAGGGACGAAGAGAACCATTTTCCTGCTCGTTGAACGAGGCAGACCCATAGGCAAAGTTCTCGTCCATAGGTGGTTACCGGAATGTCAACAGCAATAACAACAAGGTCTTACAAACAAATTTTACACCGAGGTGTTTTCCTAAGCAGGGAACTATTACTGCTTAGATCTCATAAACCACAAGAAAGTTTAAATAAAACAATGGAAAAGAAAAGGTGATCATTAGATTAATCAGAACATTGGAAAGGAAAATGTGTTTACACACAAGAATTGGGAGTATATCCTTCCCAAGGGGAAGCGGAGCAGGATATACATGATATGACAACAAGTTCAAAAGCATTTAGATAAAGGGGGCAAGGGAAGAATCATGATATTACCCATACAACGGTGTTTGGATAATAGATCAAGAAACATTCGGCAATGTGCTTCCAATGTTCTTGTTGATATTCGGAATACCTCAGTCATGCTTCGAGGTGGCATTAACATGGTGCTACAAGTAGGGGTTGTAGTTGAAAATCACAAGAATTACCCAAGGAACAGTTGCGGGATTAGCAAGGAGTCCAAGGTATAACCAAGACATGATCAAACATGCATTGGAAAGAAGACAAAGGGGGTTGTCGATGATAACTCAAATCATCGAAGGTCAAGGATGGTATTCCTCACCATGAATTCAATTGTCATTTCAATGGAAGTCAAAATGTTGATGCTGATCACGTCGCATTTCTTGAAAGGCTCTATGAAGATGCCATCGAGGAGCGATGCCATCAAGCAACAGGAAGGATGAAGCAAAAGGTTATTGAAACCACGAGTACGACACAAACTCGATAGCAAGCTTGTTGTTCATGGCAAAATGGTATAATGAGGAAGATCGACATAAGCTTAGCTCGTCGTCGAAGATTGTGCTCCGGAAAGGACCTGGTAGCACAGTTGAAATTTAGCACGGTAATAATACAGCTGATCGGGATAGGAATGACTTGAAGGATTATTAAACTCGTAAGCAACAAAAAATACTTAAGAGTTATAGAATCGGAGTGTGGAATCGATTCACTTATCGGTGTTCTCGAGTGACTAACAACTCAAAACCCGGGGAAATATGAAATCGATGAGAAGCAATACCAAATGAAGACTCGTAGGAAGCAACACGTTCTTTGTTATTCTCGAGGTACCGAAGGGTAATACTCGAAGGAAGATCAAAATAGAGGTTGCGGAGATCCATTGGTCTGTAGAGGACAAGTGCTTTAACTTGTCCGAGAAATGGAATCAAAGGGGAACAACCATGTTCAGAACCACGGTTGCAAAGGACCAAACATAGATACCATATGAACTTATAACAAGGGGATTATTATTATCACAAGAAGCTTCCATGATAAGTTTCACATCGGGTCCATGGGCATGAACACAAAGTTCAAGGTCGACTCCCACTTCTTCAATGCATAACCTTTCATTCACTCCTCGTTTTTCGAAGAAATTGTAGTGCAGAGGATTTATCTGCCGAAGTACCAGTAGAGTAAGACTCGTGAGAACTCTCGGGTTCACACGGATTATGGAAGGCATAAGTTCAACCCATCGGGGCATTTTTACGAATCTATACAACCATCAACCAAGCAAAGATACGAGTTCAAAAGCAGAGTATCGGAGTCAAAGCAGATGATACAATTTACCGAAGGTGTTATGTATCAGGGAAAAACTCACAAGACTTTGGATGTGAAGGACACAGTCGGATAACAACCCCAGCAATGGATCTGGCGATTCATGACAGAGTTGATGTGATTATCGGTAATCAATCAGATGAAGAAGGGGATGCAAAGGCATTGGCTTATAGAAACGTCTGAATGATTCGATGCTTGGGTACAAAGGAATTATGATTTCAAGACGAAGGATCGGAAGCAGAGGCTCTGATCAAAAGATGATAAGTTGAAAAGACTTAGAGGTGCACCTGATCAATTCTTGAGTGGGCAAGAACCAGCTCATAACCGGAGCGATGTCGGAGACGGAAAGAAAATTTCCAAGGATTAATTGGTGATTGCCAGTATTCGCTCACACGTTGAATCCATAGGAACAGAAGTACAACCACAAAGAATTTTAAAGAATATTGCTAGACATATGGAATTAACCATAATGTAAGACGATAAGGAAGAACAGGAGCAATAGGCTACTAAGGATTATCGGTAGATCGAATAGTATTCCAAAGAATTTGTGAAACACATGAACCACTGGGGATAAACGGGTTCAGTGAATCATCCGTAGTGCAAAAAGAAGCCGCAAAGCAGAAGGCATAAAGGATTCTCGAAACAACGGAGAGTACATCTTGTAATAATAGGGGCAACTGGGTATGAAGGTACAAGCGGCAAGGATGTTATTTACGGGGATTATCTGTGGTCAGGAACTGCAAGGCAGTGGGCACAGGGTCTCGAGAAACCTCGAGGAATATCTGCAGAATCTTCTGGCGAAGCAAGCGATCATCGGTAATGTCGGGGCTCTCCGGGAGGAAGTGGGTACGAGAACCTAATGTCAGAGTCAGTAAAATGTTTAACCCAAATAGACGAGAGATTAGAGTCCCAGAGTATAGACGAGGAATAAAAGATCCTAATACCACCCAAATGGCGATGTGGGCCCGTAAGACACACAGCCATGTTAGTAAAAGTTTTGTAGTGACTAGACTCAACTTCGGCCAAGGAGTTGGAAGGGGGCTACCTACAGGCAGTCGGCTCTAATACCAACTTGTGACGCCCTCGATTCAATCGTACACTAATCATACACGCAAATGTGTACGATCAAGATCAAGGACTCACGGGAAGATATCACAACACAACTCTAGACACAAATTAAAATAATACAAGCTTTATATTACAAGTCAGGGGCCTCGAGGGCTCGAATACATAAGCTCAAAAACACAAGAGTCAGCGGAAGCAACAATATCTGAGTACAGACATAAGTTAGACAAGTTTGCCTTAAGAAGGCTAGCACAAAAGCATCTACGATCGAAAAGGCAAGGCCTCCTGCCTGGGAGCCTCCTAACTACTCCTGGTCATCGGCGGTCTTCGTCACGTGGTAGTAGGCACCCTCGGGGTAGTAGCAGTCGTCAAAGGTGTCATCTGGCTCCTGGACTCCGTCATCTGGTTGCGTCATCCGAGAAGAATGGAAAAGGGGAAAAAGAGGGAGCAAAGCAACCATGAGTACTCATCCAAAGTACTCGCAAGCAAGGATCTACACTACAGATGCAACATTATCAAAGAGGGGTTGTATATGTGGACTGGGCTGCAGAAATGCCAGAATAGAGAGAAGGCCTAGTCCTATCGAAGACTAGCATCTTCTCGAACCCACCATCTTACAGCAACAGGAGGGAGTAGAGTAGCATAAAGTAAAGTAGTAGTGGTGTTATCAACCTTGGCCGGAGGTCCTTTCTCGACTCCCTGCGAGAAAGAAATCCCAGAGCCATACTATCTAGTTATCATCACAATCAAATCCTCATCACCATCTAGTTCTCATCACAAGTATCCAGTTCTAGTTGTATCGATCGGGATACAACTCCAAGTGTCCGTTACCGTAGGACAGGCTATCGATAGATGTTTTCTTCCCTGCAGGGGTGCACCAACTTACCCACCACGCTCGATTGACTCTGGCCGGACACGCTTTCCAGGGTCATGCCCGGCCTCGGCCAAACAATACGCCGCAACCCGACCTAGACTTAACAGAGAGGTCAGCACGCCGGACTAAACCTATGCCCCCAGGGGTCATGGGCCATCTCCCCGGAAACTCCTGCACGTTGCGTACGCGGCCGGTGAGCAGACCGAGCTACCTCCTTCAACAAGGCAGGCGCTTGCGCAGTCCAACCCGGCGCGCACCACTCAGTCGCTGACGTCTATTAAGCTTTGGCTGATGTATACGACGCAGAACGCCCATACTATGCCCACGTGATGGTTAGTGCTATCAGGCCAGAGGCCCCTCGGATCAAATATCCAAATCATAGTGGATTAGGAACGCGCGGTAACAAGCAGAGACTCACAAAAGAGGTGACCCCGTTGCCCTGTCTCGAGGACTTGCGGCAAGGGCTAAGAATGCCCGGCCATGCCTCGTAATTATCTCACGGGCACCTTCCAGGTCAACCCGTCTCCACATCACTTTCCAAGTAACAGTTGTAAAGTCCAAGTATCCGTGTGTCCAAACATCAAGAGGAAAACCCAAGGAATCACCCTCGGTGGGTTCCACTCAATGTAATCATCAAGGTGAACGTAGAGGAATCACCCTCGAGGTTCACACTTGAGGGGTTGCACGACAGAGTCGTATCGGAAGTGGTTAAAGAGGAAATCACCCTCGATGACCACGACCGAATAGCTACACTACAGGGTTAACATCAGAAGTGTTGTAGAGGTCTCACCCTCGGCACTCGATAGTATCCCAGTAGTGTCGAGCAACTAAGGGGAAAGTGATGTGCGGTGCCGGGGCCTGGTCTTCGATCCCGTTGATTGGGTCTGCAATGATGAAGCAGGGGCAACAAGGACAAGGTGGGGGTCACTGATGGATCACTAACCAACCTATACTAAGCAGTTTAGGATAAGCCGGTAAGGTAACAATAAGCATGTTACAAAAGGAGGCTATGCATCAGAATAGGAGCAAACAATAACAATAGCAAAATCTAATGCAAGCATGAGAGAATGGAATGGGCGATATCGGGATGATCAAAGGGGGGGCTTGCCTGGTTGCTCTGGTAAGGAGGGGTCGTCGTCGAAGTAGTCGATCATAGGGGCGGCATCGGTCTCGGGGGTCTACCAGAGAGAAGAGGGGGAAGAAACAGTAAATATAAAGCAAACATAGCATCACAAAGCGTAACATGGCAATATGTTGTGCTGGGTGTGACCTAACGCATGGCTACACGATATAGGTGAAGGGGGAATTCAACCGGGAAGGTGTTCCCGGTTCCGGACCTGTGTCAGACAGATGACCGGAGGGGGAAAGTTCCATGTTCAGCATGCTAGGGGCATGTGACAGATGAACGGACCGCATATTCGGATTCTTTGGATTTTTCTGAGCAACTTTCATATAGAAAACATTTTCATCCGAGTCACGGTTTATTTTCTATGAATTTTTAAAGTTTTATTAATATTCGGAAATTATTTAAATTAACAGAAAATGAAATATGACGCCAGCAGAGTGTCAGCATGACATCAGCAGGTCAACAGACCCGCTGACTGGTCAAACTGACCAGTGGGTCCTACCTGTCATACACAGAGGGCTAATAGTGGGTTATTTTAATTAAACATGGTTAATTAGCTGTCCGGCCCCACATGTCAGTGACTATTTAGCTTAACTAAATATTTTTATTTGTAAAAATGTTTATTTAAAAAAAACGGTGGGGCCCGCATGTCAGTAACACTGTGTGCCCAGTCAACACAGGTCAACTGGGGCCAGGGGGCCACGGGCAGTGACCCAGAGGCGGGCCCCAGGTGTGCCACGTCGGCGGCGTCGGGGTTTCACCGCCGGTGACCAAAACAGCGGCAGGGCTCGCCGGACTTCGCCGGAAAAACTCCACAGGGAGCCGTTTCGAGCGCGGCCGGGCTCGTTCGGACGCGGGAGGAGCGGCGCATCCAACTGTGACCTTAGCTCAGGCGGGGGCGGGCTGCAACGACGACGGCGTCGAGCGGGGCGGATGCCGGACTTCGGTCCTCGTCGGGATCGGGGCTGGGGTGCGTTTGCAGGCAAACCAAGCGGCTAGACGAGGCCTGCGCAGTGCGGTGAGCGCGCTGGGCACTGGCCCGTGACCATTTGGTCACCGGAGTCTTGCCGGCGACGAGATCCGCGACGAAGAGTTCGGGCATCTCCAATGCGACCACTACGGTGACGGAAACGCGCGGGGAGAGAGGGAGAAAGACGACGACTGCTCACCGGGCCCTGTAGTTGTGCTCAAATGGGCTCGGGGAGGCATGTCGTCACCGGAATCAACGCCGGAGTTGAAGATGGACGTAGGGGAAGAAGAGGTCGTCGGGCTCGTCTCGGTGGCTTCTGGCTCCAATGGCTTGGATAGGACGACGCAGAGGACAACGGCGGAGCGCTACGTCATCGGGGCGAGGCGAGAGGTCGACAGGGAGCGTGGGATCGACGGCGCGCGGCAGCGGCTCCCTCGGTGAGGGAGGAGAAGGGTGAGGGGGAGCGAGGAGGAATCTGGTGGGGAGAGGGAGAGGCGGAGCGGGGCAAGTGGGGAGGTGAGTGGGAGAGGCACCCGAGGCGTCGGGGGCGTGGAGGCCTTATCCTCCCCCTCGTCGTCGACGGCGAGGCGGTCCGGGGCGACCGCGCCCCTGTAGCGACGGGGTCGGTCGAACAGGGAAGGCGACCCGGGGTAAGGTGGGCCGGCCAGTGTAATGGGCTAAAGCCCAGGGAGGCAGGGGGCTCTTTTCTCACTCTCCCCTCTGCTTTTTCCTTTTTAGTTCTTTTTTTTTTGTTTTTCTTTTCTGGAAACAAAAGCTACTGCTTTGCAATTATTCCGAGCACCAAATGTCTCTTGTAAAATGTGCCACATGCCACAATAAATAATGTGCAATATTGTGAATTTGCACAAAATTGCTTTGAGCATTTGGAAATGATTACACACTTTTAGGAATAGAAAAGGCCAATTTAATTGTTGCTGGACCACTCAAACAATTTCCAGGAGCATTTTTGGAATCGAACAGAGGTAGGTTTCATCATGACAAATACTTAGGGAATATTTGCCACATTGTGAACTATTTTTCTGGCTCATTTGAAGATGCAAATAATTGACTTGCAATTTGAATTGAATTGGACTTGATTTTTGGACAAGTGGCATTTTGGCTTAGGAAAGCATGACGACAAGGCATCATTAGAGGGGATTACTGTAGCAAGATTCTCGGGGCATTACAATGAAGTTGTCTCGCCAACTATTACTTCTACTACTATGGCTACCGGTTAGCAATAAAGTAAAGTAATTACATGGCGTTATTCAGTGACACGCAGGTCATACAATAAATAAAGACAACTCCTATGGCTCCTGCCGGTTGTCATACTCATCGACATGCAAGTCGTGAATCCTATTACAAGAACATGATCAATCTCATACATCACATATATCATTCATCCATCACATTCTTTTGGCCATATCACATCACATAGCATACCCTGCAAAAACAAGTTAGACGTCCTCTAATTGTTGTTTGCATGTTTTACGTGGCTGCTAAGGGTTTCTAGCAAGAACGTTTCTTACCTACGCAAAACCACAACGTGATATGCCAATTGCTATTTACCCTTCATAAGGACCCTTTTCATCGAATCCGTTCCGACTAAAGTGGGAGAGACTGGCACCCGCTAGCCACCTTATGCACCAAGTGCATGTCAGTCGGTGGAACCTGTCTCACGTAAGTGTACGTGTAAGGTCGGTCCGGGCCGCTTCATCCCACAATACCGTCGAAACAAGATTGGACTAGTAATGGTAAGCATATTGAACAAAATCAACGCCCACAACTACTTTGTGTTCTACTCGTGCAAAGAATCTACGCGATAGACCTAGCTCATGATGCCACTGTTGGGGAACGTAGCAGAAATTCAAAATTTTCCTATGTGTCACCAAGATCTATCTATGGAGAAACCAGCAACGAGGGGAAGGAGAGTGCATCTACATACCCTTGTAGATCGCTAAGCGGAAGCGTTCAAGAGAACGGGGTTGAAGGAGTCGTACTCGTCGTGATCCAAATCATCGGAGATCCTAGTGCCGAACGGACGGCACCTCCGCGTTCAACACACGTACAGCCCAGTGACATCTCCCACGCCTTGATCCAGCAAGGAGAGAGGGAGAGGTTGAGGAAGACTCCATCCAGCAGCAGCACAACGGCGTGGTGGTGGTGGAGGAGTGTGGCAATCCAGCAGGGCTTCGCCAAGCACCACGAGAGAGGAGGAGGATGAGAGGTAGGGCTGCACCTAGAGGAGAAGTTCTCATATCTTGGGCAGCCCCAAAACCTCAAGTATATATAGGGGGGAAGGGGGCTGCGCCCCCTTTAGGGTTTCCCACCCCAAGGGGTGCGGCCAGCCCTAGATCCCATATAGGGGGGGCGGCCAAGGGGGGAGGAGTGCCTCCCAAGTCAAGTGGAGGCCTCCCCCTTTAGGGTTTTCCCTTCCCATGCGCATGGGCCTTGGGGGGGCTGGTGCCCCTGGCCCATTAAGGCTAGGGCGCCCCCTTACAGCCCATGCTACTGTATTGGACGTGGTGGAACAATTTCCGGACCTCCGGACCCCTCCGGAATCCTCCGGAACCTTCTGGAAGCTTCCCGGTACAATACCGAAAAAACCCGAACTTTTTCCGAAACCCGAACAACAACTTTCCATATATAAATCTTTACCTCCGGACCATTCCGAAACTCCTCGTGACGTCCGGGATCTCATCCGGGACTCCGAACAACATTCGGTAACCACATACAAACTTCCTTTATAACCCTAGCATCATCGAACCTTAAGTGTGTAGACCCTACGGGTTCGGGAGACATGTAGTCATGACCGAGACGTTCTCCGGTTAATAACCAACAGCGGGATCTGGATACCCATGTTGGCTCCCACATGTTCCACGATGATCTCATGGATGAACCATGATGTCAAGGACTCAATCGATCCCGTATACAATTCCCTTTGTCTAGCGGTATTGTACTTGCCCGAGATTCGATCGTCGGTATACCGATACCTTGTTCAATCTCGTTACCGGCAAGTCTCTTTACTCGTTCCGTAACACATCATCCCGTGATCAACCCCTTGGTCACATTGTGCACATTATGATGATGTCCTACCGAGTGGGCCCAGAGATACCTCTCCGTTTACACGGAGTGACAAATCCCAGTCTCGATTCATGCCAACCCAACAGACACTTTCGGAGATACCTGTAATGCACCTTTATAGCCACCCAGTTACATTGTGACGTTTGGTACACCCAAAGCATTCCTACGGTATCCGGGAGTTGCACAATCTCATGGTCTAAGGAAAAGATACTTGACATTAGAAAAGCTTTAGCATACGAACTACACGATCTTGGGTCTTGTCCATCACATCATTCTCCTAATGATGTGATCCCGTTATCAATGACATCCAATGTCCATAGCCAGGAAACCATGACTATCTGTTGATCACAACGAGCTAGTCAACTAGAGGCTCACTAGGGACATATTGTGGTCTATGTATTCACACGTGTATTACGATTTCCGGATAATACAGTTATAGCATGAATAAAAGACTATTATCATGAACAAAGAAATATAATAATAACACTTTTATTATTGCCTCTAGGGCATATTTCCAACAATTATGCAGTCCGTCGCTTTTATTACGTCCACAACAAGTTCGTACAAAGCTTATTTTCTCCGCACTAATAAGTCATGCATATTTAGAGAGCAAATTTTATTGCTTGCATCGATGACAACTTACTTGAAGGATCTTACTTAATCCATAGGTAGATATGGTGGACTCTCATGGCAAAACTGGTTTAAGGGTATTTGGAAGCACAAGTAGTATTTCTACTTGGTGCTGAGAATTTGGCTAGCATGAGGGGGAAAGGCAAGCTCAACACGTTAGAGGATCCATGACAACATACTTTATCTCAGATATAAGAAAACATAACTTATTATGTTGTTTTCCTTGTCCAACATCAACTCTTTAGCATGTCATATTTTAATGAGTGCTCCCAATCATAAAAGATGTCAATGATAATATATCTATATGTGAAACCTCTCTTTCCTTATTACTTCCTATTAATTGCAATGATGACCAAAGCTATATTTGCCAACTCCCAACAACTTTTAATCATCATACTCTTTCTATGTGAAGTCATTACTTTCAATAAGATCAATATGAACTCTTTGATTCTTTTTATTCTTTTTTTCTATTCACCCAAGATCATGGCAAAATAATCCAGCCCTTGACTCAACACTAATCTTTATTATATAGCTCACGGACTCGATTACAAAGAAGGATCATGAAGCAAAACTCAAAACTAGATCATGCCATGACTTTATTTTACTAAATCAAGATACCACTAAAAGGATCAAGCTAAGAAAAACGGTAAAGATAGGAGTTGTGATGGTGATACGATACCAGGGCACCTCCCCCAAGCTTGGTAGTTGCCAAGGGGAGTGCACATACCCATGTGATTATATCTCCTTCTTTGTTGTTGGCGGTGGAGGTGTTGTTGATGATGCAGGCTTGTCGTCCACCTTCCATGGCATAGGCTCACCATCATAGAAAGATGATCGAGTCTCCAGAATCCTCAAATCTGCAGCCAGACTCATCCTTTTGAATCTATATTCATACTCACAGTTTTGGTTTTGCAGATCATAGATTTGGGCTTGGAGGTGCTCGATCTTCTCATGTAGCTTGAAGATGGCCTCCTCGGTGTTCTTGGCATCCGGCTCGTAGTTGTTGGTGAACTCTGGGAGCCTCTTGTGGCTAGCGTTCATTCCACGCTCCACCATCCCCTGGCACTTGAAAAGTTGTTGCTCCATTGCTTCGAGCCTCGACTCCACGCTTCCGGTTCCCTTTGGTCCCTCAACATCGCGGATGTGCAACAACCCGTCACGCATCTCAATGGTTTGAGGGTGTCGCAGCACCTCCACAAGGTAAGGGTTGATCACCTTCTCGAAGAACTTGTCCTTGGAAGCACTTGGGGTCATCATGATGATCTAGACCTGTCAGAAAAACAGCTCGAAACAAGAACAAGGGAGATTTGCGTGATACGAGAGTCAAAACCTTCGGGAGAATATATAATGAATTTTACCGACCAAAATACGTAACATGCAAGGAAATGGAGTCCGGAGGGCACACGAGGTGCTCACGAGGTAGGGGGCGCACCCAGGGGGGTAGGGCGCGCCCTCCACCCTTGTGAAGGCCTCGTGTCCTTCCCGGACAGCCACTTATTTTTCTATTTTTCTAAATATTCCAAAACGGAGAAATATTGCCTTAAAAATTGTTTTGGAGTCGGTTTACTTACCGTACCACATACCTATTCCTTTTCGGAGTCTGGAACGGTCTGGAAGGTGTCCCTTATGTATTCCTCCGGGGTTACGGTTTCAATAATATTGGTTTCAACATTTATAGGATTACCAGAGATATAGTGTTTGATCCTTTGACCGTTTACCACCTTCGGATTTGTGCCTTTGAAGTTGTTGATTTTTATGGCACCGGAACAATAGACCTCCTCGATAATGTAGGGACCTCCCATTTAGAGAGAAGTTTTCCTGCAAAAAATCTTTAACGGGAGTTGTATAGCAATACATAATCACCTACATTAAACTCACGCTTTTGTATCCTTTTGTCATGCCATCTTTTAACTTTTTCTTTAAACAACTTGGCATTTTCATAAGCTTGGGTTCTCCATTCATCAAGTGAGCTAATATCAAATAACCTCTTCTCACCGGCAAGTTTGAAATCATAGTTGAGCTCTTTAATATCCCAATATGCCTTATGTTCTAGTTCGACAGATTAATGACAAGCTTTTCCATAAACCATTTTATAAGGAGACATACCCATAGGATTCTTATATGCAGTTCTATAGGCCCACAATGCGTCGTCCAGTTTCTTGGACCAATTCTTTCTAGACCTATTAACAGTCTTTTGCAAAATTAATTTGAGCTCTCTATTGCTCAATTCTACTTGACCACTAGACTGCTGGTGATATGGAGATGCAATTCTATGATTAACGTCATATTTAGCAAGCATTTTACGGAAAGCACCATGAATAAAGTGTGAACCACCATCAGTCATTAAATATTTAGGGACTCCAAACCTCGGAAAAATAACTTCCTTAAGCATTTTAATAGAGGTGTTATGATCAACACTACTAGTTGGAATAGCTTCTACCCACTTAGTAACGTAATCAATAGCAACTAAAATATGTGTATATCCATTAGAGGCAGGAAAAGGTCCCATATAATCAAAGCCCCAAACATCAAATGGTTCAATAACAAGTGAATAATTCAGAGGCATTTCTTGACGTCTACTAATATTACCAATTCTTTGACATTCATCACAAGACAAAACAAACTTACGTGCATCCTTGAAGAGAGTAGTGTCGGTGTACTAGAATAGGGGTACCCTAGTACCCTGAACTTGTGCACAGGCATTTGCAGCACCCCGCGGCAAGGCTTGCCGGGCGAACGCCAAGATCCTCCGTGGTTCCCTTGGAGCCATTCAAGAACAAAGTATTTAAGCTAAGGAGACAAGGCCCCGGCAAGAGGAGCTTGCCGGGAAGGCCAACCAAGGCACTCCAAGGAACTTGCCGCGACGCGCCACGCGCTCCGGCAAGGCAACAAGGCCCCGGCAAGAGGAGCTTGCCGGGAAGACCAACCAAGGTACCTCGAGGCCCGGTGAGCGACAAGCTTCCGGACCCGACAAGATAATAGCAGCGGCAAGGCGCTTGCCGCGGCAGGCGGCCACTCTGTGCCCACGCTCCAGCGCATCCACCAACGTGTCGCTCTGGGGGCCTCTCCAGGCGCGCGTGGCGGGAGGCTGTGCAGCCAGCGGTGCGTAGTGGCATGCGAAGCTGACAAGATCGCCATCGTGGCGAACGGTGGCGCCCCTAACGGTCCTTTTCTGCACTGTTTGGGCGACTCAGACGGGCATTTAATGCCCTTGTCCCCTGCCGTCAGGGTTAGGTAGGGTGCACTGTACAAGTAACTGTACCAACCACTTCGATTTTTACATTTGTACCCTTCTCTGCGTTGCCACCTGTCGGTGACCCCTTTAGCGTATAAAAGGAGGCCCATGCGCAACGTAGAGGGGGTTCGAAGGTTCAGGAGGTTCGACAGGTTCGACTGGTTCGGAACCCAGAAAAACACTACGCTCTCTCTCTGGAGCAAGAACACAAGATAATCAAACAAGCAGCAGTAGGAGTGTTATCTCTCCGGAGAGCTCCGAAGCTGGGTAAACTGCTCATGTGCTTCGCCTCGATCTGCTCTTCGTGTGATATCCGCCCCCCGCCGAACCGAAAGGGGCTCGGTCCGCCGGTCCCATAGATGTTCGTGGATCAGTCAGTTTCCCCGACAAGTAGGCCAATAAAAACCAGATTGCAATACCTTATGTGCAGTTCTATCCCCAGCGTGGTGTCCTTCATAAGCTTCGGAGTGACACTTGCGTAGGATCTGTTCCTGTTCATGCTCAGGTACACAACGTCTAATAACACCATCTACTCCTTCTTTATAAAGATGTGGGTCATCCCAAAAGTAATGTCACAGATCATAGAAAAACTTTTCTTTTGTTGGTATGTGAAGCTATGTGGTATAAATTTAGCAACAATATAATTAGCATAATCAGCATACCAAGGAGTGCTACGAGAAGTGCTTATGACATTTAATTGTTCATCAGGAAAGCTATCATCAATAGGTAGTGGGTCATCAAGAACATTCTCTAACCTAGATAAGTTGTCTACAACGGGGTTCTCAGCTCCTTTTCTATCAACAATATGCAAATCAAATTCTTGCAGCAAGAGAACCCATCTAATGAGTCTAGGTTTTGCATCTTTCTTTTCCATAAGATATTTAATAGCAACATGATCAGTGAGAATAGTTACTTTAGAATCAACAATATAGGGTCTGAATTTATCACAAGCAAATACAACTGCTAAAAGTTCCTTTTTGGTAGTAGCATAATTTCTTTGAGCATTGTCTAGAGTCTTACTAGCATAATGGATAACATTTAATTTCTTATCAACTCTTTGCCCTAGAACAACACCTACAGCGTAGTCACTAGCATCACACATAATTTCAAAGGGTAAATTCCAATCAGGTGGTTGAACAACAGGTGCAGAGACTAATGCTTTCTTAAGTATTTCAAATGCTTCTACACAATCATCATCAAAGAAAAATGGTACATCTTTTTGTAGTAAATTAGTCAAAGGCCGAGAAATTTTTGAGAAGTCCTTAATGAACCTCCTATAAAATCCGGCGTGACCAAGGAAACTTCTTATACCTTTGATGTCCTTGGGACATGGCATCTTTTCAATAGCATCAACCTTGGCTTTATCAACTTCAATACTTCTTTCAGAAACTTTGTGCCCCAAGACAATACCTTCATTAACCATAAAGTGGCACTTTTCCCAATTCAAGACAAGATTAGTTTCTTCACATCTCTGCAAAACTCGAGCAAGATTGCTCAAGCAATCATCAAAAGAGGAACCATAGACGGAAAAGTCGTCCATGAAAACCTCACAAATCTTTTCGCAAAAGTCAGAGAATATAGCCATCATGCATCTTTGAAAGGTAGCAGGTGCATTACATAAGCCAAAAGGCATACGTCTATAAGCAAAAGTACCAAAAGGGCATGTAAAAGTAGTCTTTGATTGATCTTTAGCCGACACAAGTATTTGAGAGAAACCAGAATAACCATCTGGAAAACAATAATGTGTATGTTTGCATAATCTTTCTAGCATTTGATCAATAAAAGGTAAGGGGTAATGATCTTTCTTAGTAGCCTTATTTAATTTGCGGAAATCAATTACCATCCTATAACTTGTGATAATTCTTTGCGGAATCAGTTCATCTTTATCATTAGGGACAACAGTAAGACCTCCCTTCTTAGGGACACAATGGACAGGACTTACCCACTGACTATCAGCAACGGGATAAATTATACCTGCCTCCAGAAGCTTGAGTATTTCTTTTCTTACCACTTCTTTCATTTTAGGATTCAAACGTCATTGAGGATCACAAACTAGTTTGGCATCCGCTTCCAAATTTATTTTATGTTGACATAGAGTGGGACTGATGCCCTTAAGATCATCCAGAGTATATCCAATAGCAGCACGGTGCTTCTTCGAAGTTTTCAACAATCTTTCTTCTTCATGCTCTGAAAGGTTAGCACTAATAATGACAGGATATATTTTCTTTTCATCAAGATAAGCATATTTAAGATTATCAGGCGACGGTTTAAGCTCAAACACGGGATCACCCTTGGGTGGAGGAGGATCCCCTAGGATTTCAACAGGCAAATTGTGTTGCAGAATAGGTTCCTGTTTAAAGAATACTTCATCTATTTCCCTTCTTTCATTCATGAACATATCATTTTCATGGTCTAGCAAATAGTGTTCTAAAGGATCACTAGGAGGTACGGCAATAGAAGCAAGACCAATAATTTCATCCTTACTAGGCAATTTTTCCTCACGATGTTGTTTACTAAATTTAGAGAAATTAAACTCATGAACCATATCATCCAAGCCAAAAGTAACAACATTCTTTTCGCAGTCTATCTTAGCATTTACAGTATTCAAGAAGGGTCTACCAAATATAATGGGACAAAAGCTATCTTGTGGAGAACCAAGAACAAGAAAATCAGCGGGATATTTGGTTTTTCCACACAAGACTTCAACATCTCTAACAATTCCCATTGCAGATATAGTATCTCTATTGGCAAGTTTAATTGTAACATCAATATCTTCTAACTCAGCAGGTGCAATATCATGCATAATTTCTTCATACAAGGTAATATGTATAACACTAGCACCCAGATCACATAAGCCATGATAACAATGATCTCCTATTTTAACAGAAATAACAGGCACGCCTACCACAGGTCTATGTTTATCTCTAACACAAGGTTTAGCAATTCTAGCAGTTTCACCACGGAATTGAATAACATGCCCATCAATATTATCAGACAAGAGATCTTTAACAATAGCAATATTGGGTTCTACTTTGACTTGCTCAGGAGGTGTATAAGTTCTAATATTGCTTTTACAAACAACAGTTGAAGCTTTAGCATGATCCTTCATTCTAACAGGGAAAGATGGTTTCTCAACATAAGAAGTGGGAACAATAGGATCATTATAAGTGACAGTCTTTTCTTCAACTTTAATAGGTGCAGCTACTTTTACTTCTATGGGAGGATGATATTTAAACCACTTCTCCTTGGGGAGATCAACATAAGTAGCAAAAGATTCACAGAAAGAAGCTACTATCTCAGAGTCAAGTCCATATTTAGTGCTAAACTTACGGAAAATATCGGTATCCATAAAAGATTTAACACAATCAAACTTAGGTGTCATACCTGACTCCTTACCTTCGTCGAGGTCCCAATCTTCAGAGTTGCGTTTAATTCTATCCAATAAATTCCATTTAAATTCAATAGTCTTCATCATAAAAGAGCTAGCATAAGAAGTATCGAGCATGGTGCGATTGTTATCAGAAAGCCGAGCATAAAAAATTTGCATAATTACTTCTCTTGAGAGCTCATGATTGGGGCATGAATATAACATTGATTTAAGCCTCCCCAAGCTTCAGCGATGCTTTCTCCTTCGCGAGGCCAAAAATTATATATATAAGTGCGATCACGATGAATAAGATGCATAGGGTAATACTTTTGATGAAATTCCAATTTCAATCTTTTATAGTTCCATGATCTCATATCATCACATAGCCTATACCATGTCAATGCATCTCCCTTCAAAGATAAAGGGAAGGCCTTCTTCTTAACAACATCATCCGGTATACCTGCAAGCTTAAATAGTCCACAAACTTCATCCACATAGCGTAGATGTTCATCAGGATGCTTTGTTCCATCTCCTGTAAAAGTGTTAGCTAGCAGTTTTTCCACCATACCCGAAGGAATCTCAAAAGGAGTTTCATTTTAAATAGGTTCAGTAGGTTCAGTAGGTTGAGGAACAACTCTTTGCTCTACTGGACGGGGTGAAGATACCCCGAACAAGCCCCTCAGACAATTACTTTCCATAGTAACAAGTGACAGAAAATTTCAGCACACTATATAAAATTTTCCTTACCAAATTCCACCTACCAAAGGCGCTACACTCCCCAGCAATGGCGCCAAAAAAGAGTCTTGATGACCCACAAGTATTGGGGATCTATGGTAGTCCTTTCGATAAGTAAGAGTGTCGAACCCAACGAGGAGCAGAAGGAAATGATAAGCGGTTTTTAGCAAGGTATTCTCTGCAAGTACTGAAATAAGTGGTAACAGATAGTTTTGTGATAAGATAAATTGTAACGAGCAACAAGTAACAAAAGTAATAAAGTGCAGCGAGGTGGCCCAATCCTTTTTGTAGCAAAGGACAAGCCTGGACAAACTCTTATAATAGGAAAAGCGCTCCCGAGGACACATGGGAATATCGTCAAGCTAGTTTTCATCACGCTCATATGGTTTGCGTTCGGTACTTTGATAATTTGATATGTGGGTGGACCAGTGCTTGGGTGCTATTCTTACTTGAACAAGCATCCCACTTCTGATTAACCTCTATTGCAAGCATCTGCAACTACAACAAAAGTATTAAGGTAAACCTAACCATAGCATGAAACATATGGATCCAAATCAGCCCCTTGCGAAGCAACGCATAAACTAGGGTTTAAACTTCTGTCACTCTAGAAATCCATCATCTACTTATTACTTCCCAATGCCTTCCTCTAGGCCCAAATAATGGTGAAGTGTTATGTAGTCAACGTTCACATAACACCACTAGAGGTTTAGACAACATACATCTCATCAAAATATCGAACGAATACCAAATTCACATGACTACTAATAGCAAGACTTCTCCCTTGTCCTCAGGAACGAAAGTAACTACTCACAAAGCATATTCATGTTCATAATCAGAGGGGTAATAATGTGCATAAAGGATCTGAACATATGATCTTCCACCAAATAAACCAACTAGCATCAACTACAAGGAGTAATCAACACTACTAGCAACCTACTAGCACCAATCCCGGACTTGGAGACAAGAATTGGACACAAGAGATGAACTAGGGTTTGGAGATGAGATGGTGCTGGTGAAGATGTTGATGGAGATTTCCCTCTCTCGGTGAGAGGAGCATTAGTGATGACGATGGTGATGATTTTGCCCTCTCGGAGGGAAGTGTCCCTAGCAGAATAGCTCTGCCGGAGCCCTAGATTGGTTCCGCCAAGGTTTCGCCTCATGGCGGAGGAGTCTTGTCCCGAAAGGTTGCCTTCTATTTTTTTTTATCGAAAGACTTCACATAGGAGAAGATGGGTGTCGGAGATCCACCAGGGGGCCCACGAGGTAGGGGGCGCGCCCCAGGGAGGGGGGGAGGGCGCCCCCTACCCTCGTGAGCAGGGTGTGGGACCCTTGGCCTTCATCTTTGGCGACAATTTTTCTTTATTTATTTTAAGATATTCCGTGGAGTTTCAGGACTTTTGCAGTTGCGCAAAATAGGTCTTCAATATTTGCTCCTTTTCCAGCCCAGAATTCCAGCTGCCGGCATTCTCCCTCTTCATGTAAACCTTGTAAAATAAGAGAGAATAGCCGTAAGTATTGTTACATAACGTGAAATAACAACCCATAATGCAATAAATATTGATATAAAAGCATGATGCAAAATGGACGTATCAGGGTGTTAGAATCATTACTGTGTAATCTAGATTATTGACTCTAGTGCAAGTGGGAGACTGAAGGAAATATGCCCTAGAGGCAATACTAAAGTTATTATTTATTTCCTCATATCATGATAAATGTTTATTATTCATGCTAGAATTGCATTAACTGGAAACATAATACATGTGTGAATACATACACAAACATAGTGTCACTAGTATGCCTCTACTGGACTAGCTCATTGATCAAAGATGGTTGAGTTTCCTAACCATGGATATGAGTTATCATTTGATCAGTGGGATCACATCATTAGGAGAATGATGTGATTGACTTGACCCATTTCGTTAGCTTAGCACTTGATCGTTTAGTGTGTTGCTATTGCTTTCTTCATGACTTATACATGTTCCTATGACTATGAGATTATGTAACTCCCGCTTACCGGAGGAACACTTTGTGTGCTACCAAACGTCACAACGTAACTAGGTGATTATAAAGGTGCTCTACAGGTGTCTCCGAATGTACTTGTTGAGTTGAGGTATTTCGAGATTAGGATTTGTCACTCCGATTGTTGGAGAGGTATCTCTAGGCCCTCTCGGTAATGCACATCACTATAAGCCTTGCAAGCAATGTAGCTAATGAGTTAGTTACAGGATGATGCTGTCACACCCTGCATTTTGTAACATTTCATTTGCATTATTAAAGCATGAAAATTTGGACCAACAAAAACTTTTGCATTATTTGGCTTTTAATTTTGGAGTTGGATTTCTCTGTGTGGTTTTTCAAGTGCTCTTTAAAGTCAACTACTCCACCTTCTGTACTTCATCTCCTTGCCCCAAACTTCTGCCCAATGATCATGCCATGTGTATAGTACAACATAGTATTTTCTTACAAAAATAATTTGGCCAAAAAGTATTTTCAAAAATTAGTTTTCCAAAAACCCCTAAATTGAGGTTTGCACTGCAAGTACTTGATTTGGGGTATGAAAAATATTTCAAAAAGTATATTTGAGACCTATTAGATATAGGACTCCCATAAACCACAAAAATATAATTTTAAAAACTATTTTCCTATTTTATTTAAAAGCTTTTTCTTAAGGCCAGAAATGGTCTTTATAGGGAAAAATTATTTTATTGTTTCAAAAATATTTCACAAAAATCAGGGAAACTCAGTGGACATATATTTTCCATATATAAGAGTTTCAACACATGGTCATGTTCAAAATATTGGACAAAATCTCCCAAAACCAATTCTGCCCATTTCAAGGATTTGAAATATTTCTACAGGAAATATTTTCACAAAAATCCAAGAAAAATCCAGCAAGTCACAAATGCATATTGTGATCACCTTGCAAAGCCTCATGTCAATTAAAGTCCTTTTGGTTCACCAAAATGCCCCAAAACCCTCTCTGACCAGAATCAAATTTGAACAACTTTGTGCTACCAACTTTCTCTCCTTGACCCCAACTTTGGTGATTATGTTCACATGACCAAATGAGGCCACTACAGCAAGTGGTGCATCAAGGAGAAGTGATTTGCTCAACTAGATCTACACAAGTCTATTTCTGCTCATTTCTAGGGTTTACAAAAGTTGCATTGGCAACTTTGCCCAAATAAGCTCCAAATTGGTGGAGGGCCCTAATTATATGTGTCATTTCACCCTGTGGAGTCTCATGTTATTTGGAGTTCATTTGCTTAACCAAACAAGCATCAAACACCTTCTGCCACTTTACCAAAATTCCATTTTTGACCACTTCCACTAATCTCCATGAGCTCCACTTTTTACCACAGCTCCTCCTAGACCCCTTTCACCTTCAGTAACAATGGCAAGTCCACAGCTCAATTATTGGATGGGTAAAACCCCACTTTCTCTCTCTGGACAGCCCCTTTCTCCCTCTTCCTCACCTCTCTCCTCACCCCAGCGGCCATCCAGAGCATCCAATGACTCCCCCTACTTCTTTACTCCACCCTTGAGCTACTAGACACGGTTGGCCGCGCCCACAAGGCATAGAAAATGCCATGCCGGCCATTTGGGCACTCTGGAGCGCGCTACAGTGCGCTCCCGTACTATAGCCGCCCTCTGCCCGACGCCTCCGACCACCTCGGGCCTCCCCCGCGCGCCTGCCGATGCGCCTCGGCGTCCGCAACACGCTACGCGGTCGGCCCCCTCCGCTCTCCTCCTCCCCGCGCCTCCGCGCTAGCAAACACCGGCCGCCCAAGCGCGCCAATGGCGTGGCTCACACGCGCGCGCCTCTGACCTCTCCCCACTCCCTCTCTCTGTCTCACCCGACGTAGTCGACGTCCAGGAACACCCCAGACACGCTCATTTGAGCCCCCGTGACCCGTAGCAACCGCAGCAGGCTCGCCGGTGCACGGGTCCTCGGTGGACCGGCGTTCACCTATTTAAGGGCCTCCCCGAGCCCTACTCTCCTCACCACTCGCTCTCTCACTCCCCTAAATCACCCCCTACACCACTCACCCCTCTCCAGACGAGCCCGAGCTCGAGATCGAGCTCGAGCTCCACTGCCTCGGGTCGCCGTCGATCTCCGGGTACAGGCCCTCTCCACCGCTCCTCTTCCTCGATCTGGAACCGATGCGGCTCACTGACCAATCCCCCTCTCTTCCCCGCCTCTTTTGCAGCCGGAAACGGCCGGAGCCACCGCCGCCCGAAGCTCCTCCGCAGTGCCTCCTCGTCGCCGACGAACCAGGCCGCTCCGGTGACGTCCACCACCTCCACCCGAACGGCGACACGACGCTGAGTCCATCCGTGCCCTCGCCCTACCTCGCCGTGCCCTGCATCATCGCCGGTGAGCTCGCCAGCCGTCTGGACTCGGGGTTAGGGATGACAGGCGGGCCCCGCCTGTCAGCCTCTCCCCTCCATCGCTCCTCTCTCTCTCGCTGACGCCTGGGCCCCGCCCGTTAGGTTTAAACCTGGCGCGCGCGTGTGCACCAGCGCGCTGGGCCGCCTCTCTGGCTGGGCCTGCTGCCCTGCGGCTGTTCTGGCCCAACGGGCACAGAGCCTTTTTCCTTTTTTCTTTTTCTGTCACTTTTCCAAATATTCCACAGTATAAAATATATGTCCAAATGAAATAATTCCAGTTCCTAAATTCTTGTAAAAATCCCACCTATTTAATGGTGCAACTTTCATTCAAATCCAACAACCTTTTCTTCACTAAAAATATTTAAATGTGATTTTAAGCATTTAAATATACCTTTGTAAATCCATTTCTCCTATTCTGCTACTCCAAACCCAAAACTAGAAATTTTCCCCTTCTTAGTTTTCACCCTAGTATTTAACAAAAATGAGTTGACATTTTTCTGAGCACTTTGGTTTTTCTGTTTTAATTATTGCCTTATTTTTCTCGTTATTATTTTGCGACGATAGATTGCATTGCTGACGAAGGAGTTGGACCAGAAGACTTTGAAGACCCAGAAGACTTTGTTGAGCCAGGCAAGCAGCCCTTTGACCATGTCTATGAAACCCTTTTTATGCATGTCATATAGCGCCATATTGTTGTTGCAACGAAATCATGATGAGGTGGTAACCACTTTGATGGTTTGCCACCGTACTTCCTCGTTGATACTTGCATGATGCATGACCCTACCTCCTTATGAGGGTTATGCCGGTGGGAGTAGATAGGATGCTACAGTAGCTGCTACGCAAAAAGGGACGAGTATATGCATGATGAGGGAGACAAAGTATTTTCAAAGGACTTTTCGAAAACCCCGTCGGGTGCCACTTATGCCCGAGGGAGATGATGAGATCGGTAACCACTTGATGATGAAGTGGTGTACCAAGGAAAGTGTGTGTTGTTTTCGAAAACGGATTAGATTTAAGATTTGTCGACTGTCCCAACCTTACATGCACAACCACTCTACCCTTATATTGGAAAGGGCATTATTGATTACCTAGGTCGATACTAGCTTGGAGCCCGCATTACTAGTGACGGGGAGAGTTGGTGCTCTCTCTCGGGACGGGGTCGTGCCAGGTAGGGCGGCCATGACTGTCTTTACAGGGCACCAGATACACCGTTGTGTCCCCTCTCGGATGTTACGATCTCAAGTGAGCCTCGTATGATATACATCGTGAGGATACGGAACAACAAGTGGACTCCATGTTAGTGTCGTCTAGGGAAAGATAGTGATCGGGTGCTTACCCCGGGTACTTGAGGTATCGCGGGTCGTGGATGACACGGAAGTTCCCCGGATCTTGTGGGTACAGTGTGCAACCTCTGCAGAGTGTAAAACTATTCGAATAGCCGTGTCCACGGTCAAGGACAGTTGGGCGGTGCTGCTTAAACTATGTCCAGAGTTTACAAACCAGTGTGTGTGTTTGGATAACTACTTGGGTCAAGTCAAAGGACTTGACGTGATTGAGATGGGTTGGTGTCCACTCTATTTATGTTGATACCTGTAACCTGTCCTCATGGTTACTTGAATTCTCTTGATGCATGTCTTACAAGTTGTTGAGCATGTCATTGCACTCAAAACTAGCTTTCTGCAAAAATTTACCTATATCATGTATTGTTACATCTTGGACCAAAACATGGGTTGCTTGCGAGTACATTCAAAGTACTCATTGGCTTGCCACTGGTTATTTAATTGACCAGGCATGGAAGAACCGGAGTTCGAAGAAGAGTTCTTTGGAGAGACGTTTCCCAGTCAGAATGCCCGTAGGGTTAAGGCAGATGGCATGGGTTCTACTTATCGACGAAGATTTCCGCTGCTTGTGTTTCATTTGATGTTCAGCCCTTAAGGCTTTATCAATGTAAGACTTGACCATAATGGTCATAATTTGTGTAAGACGGTATGTATGGATGTAAGACTCTTGTTATTCAGCTTCTGTGTGTTCAGTGAGCATTGATCTCTGGGATCACTATACACGTGCATTCGGTGATCTCGACTTATGAGTCGGGGTCCCCACAGATGCATTACGTAACAAGTAAAGAGACTTGCCGGTAACGAGATTGAACTGGGTATTGAGATAGTGATGATCGAATCTTGGGCAAGTAACATACCGATGACAAAGGGAACAACGTATGTTGTTATGCGGTTTGACCGATAAAGATCTTCGTAGAATATGTGGGAGCCAATATGAGCATCCAGGTTCCACTATTGGTTATTGACCAGAGACGTGTCTCGGTCATGTCTGCATAGTTCTCAAACCGGTAGGGTCCGCACGCTTAAAGTTCGATGATGGTTATATTATGAGTTTATGTGTTTTGATGTACCGAAGGTAGTTCGGAGTCCTGAATGTGATCACGGGCATGACGAGGAGTCTCAAAATGGTCGAGACGTAAAGATCGATGTATTGGACGACTATGTTCGGACACCGGAATGGTTTCGGGGAGTATCGGGCATATACCGGTGTACCGGGGGGTTACCGTAACCCCCCGGGGAGACTAATGGGCCTATTGAGCCCTAGTGGAGAAGAGGAGGGGTGGCCTAGGGCAGCCGTGTGCCCCCTTCCCCCCAGTCCGAATTGGACAAGGAGGGGGGCGGCGCCCCCCTTTCCTTTCCCCCTCTCT
Source organism: Triticum aestivum (assembly GCF_018294505.1). Classification (NCBI taxonomy): domain Eukaryota; kingdom Viridiplantae; phylum Streptophyta; class Magnoliopsida; order Poales; family Poaceae; genus Triticum; species Triticum aestivum. Next base: position 328,309,670 of record NC_057795.1, on the reverse strand, counting down.
CTCCTTCCCTCTCCTCTCCTACTCCCACTTGGAAGGGGGGAGTCCTACTCCCGGTGGGAGTAGGACTCCTCATGGGGCGCGCCTAGGGTGGCCGGCCCGTCCCCCTCCTCCACTCCTTTATATACGGGGAGGGAGCACCCCTTGGAGAGACAACAATTGATCCCTTGGATCTCTTAGCCATGTGCGGTGCCCCCCTCCACCATAATCCACCTCGATATTATTGTAGCAGTGCTTAGGCGAAGCCCTGTGTCGGTAGAACACCATCATCGTCACCACGCCGTCGTGCTGACGGAACTCTCCCTCAAAGCTCGGCTAGATCGGAGTTTGAGGGATGTCATCGAGTTGAACGTGTGCAGAACTCGGAGGTGCCATGCGTTCGGTGCTTGATCGGTCGGATCATGAAGACATACGACTACATCAACCGCGTTGTGCTAACGCTTCCGTTTTCGGTCTAAGAGGGTACGTGGACACACTCTCCCCTCTCGTTGCTATGCATCACCATGATCTCGCGTGTGCGTAGGATTTGTTTTGAAATTACTATGTTCCCCAACATTTTCTGGCGCCGTTGCCGGGGAGGTGAGTGCTTGAAGGTATATTTTTAGATCTTGCAATTGGATCTTTTAGTTTCTTATTTTATTAATAGTTTGGTTTATAAAATAAAACTACAAAAAAATGGAATTGAGTTTGCCTCATATTGTTCATATTTATAATGTCTTTCCTGAAAATGATGGATCGGAAAATTGTGCTCTATTGATAGAAGAAGTATTCAATAAAATGTTTGGAATAAAATCTTTGAATGATGAGCATGATTGCAATGTTGCTAGTATGATTTTTTTGAATATCCATGCTGCAAGTGATATGTGAAGCCATAAGCTTGGGGATGCCATGTTTGATGGAGATGATATTTTAAGCCCCCAAGTTTTGACGTGCAAATTTGTTATGATGATCCTATTTATGATAGTTGCAATATCTATGAAAGTGAGTTTAGAAGAGTGTCAACTCTAGGAAGTAATGATCCCACTATTTTGGATGATGATGAATCTTATTGTAATATTTATGAAAGGGGACTTGGCGAGGTCATGACTTTATTTAATGATGATTCCACTATTTCAAAAGAGGTTTCAATTGATTTTTGTAACAAAGTTGCTATCTATGATGATTGTTGTCACCGGTACGCGTCGGTGCTATACAAACGGCTTTTAACCCCTTTTCGCGATGGCATTTGGAGCCGTCGCCAAGTGAGTGTGGGCGATAGGGGGGTCCTTCCCACACGACCCAGAAACCATCGGGGACAGGCCCTCCTGGCACACAGGCTGGGGCAAAATGAGCTCGTGTGCGATCGGGCGAGGCATCAAAACCCAATCATTTCCATTCGTATGTACATCCCACACCATGAATCCCAGAAAAACATTTCCGTTCGTATGTATATCACACACAGTCAATTAAAGGAATATGTTTTCGTTCTTATGTATATCCCACATAGTCAATCCAGGGAAAACGTTTCCGTTCATATGTACATCCCACACAGTCAATCCAGGGAAAACATTTCCGTTCGTATGTACATCCCACACAGTTTTATGTATAGGCTCGTGTGTGATAGGTGTAACTATCACATACGCTCTGCCTTGGTTAATGATGTCTACTATGCAACTTTATCCTGGTAGACGTTGCTGGGCCTCCAAGTGCAGAGTTTTGTAGGACAGTAGCAAGTTTCCCTCAAGTGGATGACCTAAGATTTATCAATCCGCGGGAGGCGTAGGATGAAGATGGTCTCTCTCAAACAACCCTGCAGCCAAATAACAAAGAGTCTCTTGTGTCTGCACCACACCCAATACAATGGTAAATTGTATAGGTACACTAGTTCGGCGAAGAGATGGTGATAGAAGTGCAATATGAATGGTAGATATTGGTTTTTGTAATATGAAAATATAAAAACAGCAAGGTAACTAGTAGCAAAAGTGAGCAAAAATGATATTGCAATGCTTCGAAACAACGCCTAGCTAGGGTTCATACTTTCACTAGTGCAAGTTCTCTCAACAATAATAACATAAATTGGATCATATAACAATCCGTCAACGTGCAACAAAGAGTCACTCCAAAGTCACTAATAGCGGAGAACAAACGAAGAGATTATTGTAGGGTACGAAATGATACCTCTCCAACGTATCTATAATTTTTGATTGTTCCATGCTATTATATTACCCCTTATGGATGTTTATGGGCTTTATTTTACACATTTATATCATTTTTGGGACTAACCTACTAACCGGAGGCCCAGCCCATATTGCTGTTTTTTTTGCCTATTTCAGTATTTTGAAGAAAAGGAATATCAAATGGAGTCCAAACGGAATGAAACCTTAGGGAGCATGATTTTTGGAATGAACGTGATCCAGAGAACTTGGAGTGCAAGTCAAGAAGCTTGCGAGGCGGCCAGGAGACAGGAGGGCGTGCCCACCCCCTTGGGCGCCCCTATCTCCTGGGCCCCACAGGCGGCCATCGACGTACTTCTTCCTCCTATATATACCTACGTACCCCGAAAACATCCAGGGAGCCAACGAAACACAATTTACACCACCGTAACCTTCTGTATCCGCGAGATCCCATCTTGGAACCTTCGCCAGCGCTCCGCCGGAGGGGGAATCAACCACGGAGGGCATCTACATCAACACCATAGCCCCTCCGATGAGTTGTGAGTAGTTTACCACAGACCTTCTGTTCTCCCCCTCTCTTGTGGAGATCTATTTGATGTAAACTCTTTTTGCGGTGTGTTTGTCGAGATCCGATGAATTGTGGGTTTATGATCAAGTTTATCTATGAGAAATATTTGAATCTCCTCTGAATTCTTTTATGTATGATTCAGTTATCTTTGCAAGTCTCTTCGAATTATCAGTTTGGTTTGGCCTACTAGATTGACCTTTCTTGCAATGGGAGAAGTACTTAGCTTTGGGTTCAATCTTGTGGTGTCCTTTCCCAGTGACAGCAGGGGCAGCAAGGCACGTATTGTATTCTTGCCATCGAGGATAAAAAGATGGGGTTTATATCATATTGCTTGAGTTTATCCCTCTGCATCATGCCATCTTAATGTGTTACTCTGTTCTTTATGAACTTAATACTCTAGATGCGGGCAGGAGTCGGTCGATGTGTGGAGTAATAGTAGTAGATGCAGGCAGGAGTCGGTCTACTTGTCGCGGACGTGATCCCTATATACATGATCGTGCCTAGATAATCTCATAATTATTCACTTTTCTATCAATTGCTCGACAGTAATTTGTTCACCCACCGTAATACTTATGCTATCTTGAGAGAAGCCACTAGTGAAACCTAAGGCCCCCGGGTCTATCTTTTATCATATAAGCTTTCAATCTACTTTTATTTGCATCTTTACTTTTTGCATCTATATTATAAAATACCAAAAATATATTTATTTTATCATACTATCTCTATCAGATCTCACTTCCGCAAGTGGTCGTGAAGGGATTGATGTCGGTGTCAAAACCGGCGGATCTCGGGTAGGGGGTCCCGAACTATGCGTCTAAGGCTAATGGTAACAAGAGGCAAGGGACACGATGTTTTACCCAGGTTCGGGCCCTCTTGATGGAGGTAAAACCCTACTTCCTGCTTGATTGATATTGATGGTATGAGTGTTACAAGAGTTGATCTACCACGCGATTGTATGTTGTGGTCTAAACCCTAGAGGTATGATGAGTAATGTCATAATCTATCGACTAGCCTGACCTCGGTTTATATAATGTACCAAAGGCCTAGGATAACAAGAGTCCAAGCCGAATACGCCGGTGGGGAGGAGTCCTTGTCTTGATCGCCAAGTCTTGTAGAATATTCCTTGTGTATACTTCGGCTGCCCGAACTGGCCCCTGAGTATACGGCCATGGGGGTCCTCGGCCCAATCTAACTGATCGGGGGATGACGTGGTGAGTACCCCCTAGTCCAGAACACCGTCAGTAGCCCCCTGAACTATAATGCCCCGGATCCGATGCGCCAGGTGTCTCCCAATTATTCACCGTAGTTTCCATGTCATTTGCTTGCGTGTTGCATTTTTCCATGTCATCATCTGCATTTCATCTGCATGTTTTTCAAAACTTGCATCCGTTCGGGTCCTCCCGGTTCTCTCCGTTGTCCGTTCTGAGCCCAGCCACACTCGCATGCACCCGTCGCCCCTCTCAGACCTTGTTTTGTGAGTGGGATAAAAACGTTCTCGGAATGGATCGGTATTTGCCGAGTGGCCTTGGTATATCACCGGTAGACTGCCTGTCATGTTTCGTTCCATTTGGAGGTCGTTTGATACTCCAACGATTAACCGGGGAACCGTAAAGCCCCTTTATGTTGCAGCCCAACACCCTTCCTAAGTGGCCCAATAACCCATCCAAACCCCCTCCATCCTCTCGGTCGTTCGATCACGATCGTGTGGGCGAAAACCGCTCCTCATTTGGACTCTCCTAGCTCCCTCTACCTATAAATATGCATTCCCCTTCGAAATTCGTAGTCCAAAACCCTAGCCCCTCTCCTCTCACGCCGCCGGACATGTCCGATCCCGCCGGACAAATCCCGCCGCCGCCCCACGCCAATCCAGCACTGCCACGCCGCCTCCACCGTGCCCTGCCGCCGCAGGCCCTACGAGCCCGTTCGCCGCCCGCGCCCGAGCTCCCGTCGCCCGCGCGCCTCCCGCCGCCGCTGCCACGCCGCTCGCCGTCGGCGCCGCCTTGCCGCCATCCTTCCTCGCCGGCGCCGCCCGCTCGCCCCGCCTCCTCTTCGCGCCGCCCCACCGCCATCCTCGCCGGAGTCCGCGCCGCCTCGCCCGTCCTTCGCCGGCCCTGTTTCAGCCACCGCCGTGCCGGATCTGGTCATCGCCGCTGCTGTCAGCTCCCGTCGTCGTCGTCGCCTGACGGGATCGGGAGAAGCCCCGATCCGCGTCGCCCCTCTGCCGTTGACCGCGCCCCGCGCGGGCCTCGGTCTCCCCGGCCCATCTCCCTCGGCCCGCCTGGCCTCCGCTGTGACCTGGGCCGAAGCCCATGGTGAGCCCCGCAATCCCGCGCCCGTGCGACTTATAACTATATAACGCTCATCTGTTTTTTTCTTGAAAATCTGCCAAGTCCCTGATTTCCTACATTCTGATGCTATGTTTGACCTGCCATATCTTCATGCATATTGCTTCGATTGATGCATATAATATATCGATATATTCATCATGAGATGCTCTTCATTTTGTTCCATTGTTCCATGCTTGTTTGAGTTCATCTCGATGCCCTAATTATCGTTGCAAGAGTGGTATATGATGTTAACTGCCGTCTGTTAACAGAAATTGATGATTTGTCTTTTTTCATTGCATTTTGTGTGTGCATCCTATGAGCTTGATGTCTACATGAGTTTTGAGCTACACCATGTCATATTTACAGTGGTGCAATCCATGTATTTTTGTGAGTCTTGTAGCGAGTGCATCGAGCTCGTGAAGTAGGGTACTTGCTGTTACTGTTTTGCTAGGCTGAATCTGTTATATCATGATGCTATGTAAACCTGCTGCTACAAGTCATTCTGTGCATAATATGAAGATGTTCACTAAGGATGTTTTGTTATTCATGTCATGATCTATCCGTTCATGCCCCTGGTTTCATTTATAGCTGCTGTAGCTTGTTGTAATCTTTTTTGAAAAAAAAGCTTGTTGTAATCTTGCTCTCAAATTGCTAAATAATGTTGCTGTCAGCCTATTAACATTAAGTTCAGTTTTGCCATGTGTTTTGCTAGTGATCCATGCATCCTATGAACTTGATCTTGCCATGCTTAGCTTCATAAACATGTATTCTTACTGTTGGTAACCTTTTCATGCTATTTATTGCTCTGTGGTGAGTGGTACAAGCTCACCAACATGCCTACTTATTGTTGTTCCTGCCATGTCTGAAACTGTCATATCATTTGCCATGTTTGCATGGATGCTACCATCTTTTCTGTTGATCTTTGGAATAAGTTCAGTAAGGGAGTTTTGTTCTTTGTCTTTATTACTAGCATGCCATGCCTTTGTTGGCCATGTTAAGTTCCTGTAACATGCTGTTTGGTAGCTCTAAACATTACAACATGATGTTATTTCTGCTAAGCCTGTAAATTGTTATTATTTGCAACCTTGCCATGTCCTTTTGAGCATGTTATGCTGTTTTCTAGAGATAGGTCAGTGTTCATGTTTTGTCATTCTTTACCTGTACTTCATGCCCATGCCTTTTGTTCTTATGTTGAGGTGCTGTAGCATATTGTTTTGATGCTTGAAGATGCCTAATTGCTGTTTTGGACAGCTTGTCCTTTAAACTTGTATAGAGTGTATGTGTTGACCCGCTGCTCCGTTTTGAGTGTGCTCTATATGAAACTTGCTTGATTTTGCCTGAAGTTTCGTATTACCATGTTGCACCCATATTTTGAGAGTGTTTGCTTGATGTTTGTATGCATTTTGCATCAATGCCATGTCTAACTTGTTTTGCTCATATCTTCTAGGCCGTAGCTCCGAATTAAATGAACTTTATATGTAACTTGACTAGAATCTCGTGTAGATCATCTTGGTGCATCTTAACTTGCAGTTTAATAACTTGAACATAAGGTTTATTAAGTTCTGGACCAATTTCTAAATTTGCATATGAGGACTTATCGGAATGGTTAGATGTTGTTTCCAGCCTCATTTAAACTTGCCTTGATGTGTTGCTCTTGTTTGCATCATCTCTTGCCATGAGTAGCTTCATGTAGTCCTGTCTTGCATCATACTTGGTTGAGCATCATGTCTTGTATATGTGTGGTGTGTTTACCATGTTGTGTGCTTCTTCTCGATAGTTCCTGTTTCGTTGCGATCGTGCGGATTCATTCGTCTACGCTTGGTTCGTGTCGGTGTCAAAACCAGTGGATCTCAGGTAGGGGGTCCCAAACTGTGCGTCTAGGCGGATGGTAACAGGAGACGAGGGACACGATGTTTTACCCAGGTTCGGGCCCTCTTGATGGAGGTAAAACCCTACGTCCTGCTTGATTAATATTGATGATGTGTGTTACAAGAGTAGATCTACCACGAGATCAAGGAGGCTAAACCCTAGAAGCTAGCCTATGGTATGATTGTTGTTCGTCCTACGGACTAAAGCCATCCGGTTTATATAGACACCGGAGAGGGCTAGGGTTACACAGAGTCGGTTACAATGGTAGGAGATCTACATATCCGTATTGCCAAGCTTGTCTTCCATACCAAGGAACGTCCCATCCGGACACGGGACGAAGTCTTCAATCTTGTATCTTCATAGTCTTGGAGTCCAGCCGATGATGATAGTCCGGCTATCCGGACACCCCCTAGTCTGGGACTCCCTCAGTAGCCCCCGAACCAGGCTTCAATGACGACGAGTCCGGCGCATATGTTGTCTTTGGCGTTTGCAAGGCGGGTTCTCCTTCGTGCTCCATGTGTTTGCCGGACAGTGTCCGGTTGCTTCATAAATGCTGCGCTCCTTGGCTTCTATGTTCAGTAATGGCCTTCTTCCACGTGTCGTACGAATGCGAAAAGCCAGGGTATTCTTACGTTTTCCCCCTAGCTGCACGGATAAGCTGCCTATAAGAGAGGCGTGGATCCAGATCCAAATCACACCACCCTCCTTCTGCAAGTACTCATCAAGGCGCACCTGACAAAAAATCCATTCCAACATGGACAGTCGACGCGGATCCTCTTCTCGCGCTCCCAGTCCTAAGCCAGGAGATTGGAGGAGATGCTCAGTCCCGCATAGCGAGTTAGTGGCGCTCCAAACAGAGGGATATCTTCCCCCGGTCTTTATGGTTCCGGTTCGAGCCGGACTGGCCACCTACAAGGGCGGGAAGCAGGCGGAGAGCGTCCCCAATCCCTCCAAAGGAGAGCGGGTATGCTTCGTCCCCTACTTGATAAGGGGACTCGGATTTCCTATACATCCGTTTCTCCAGGGGCTCCTGGAGTTCTATGGACTCCAACTTCACCACCTCACGCCTGCCTCTATTTTGCACATCGCGGGCTTTGTAGCTCTTTGCGAGCTGTTCTTGGGCATCGAGCCCCATTTTGCGCTGTGGAAGAGGCTGTTTTGCCTCGTACCCCGTTCTCACAAGGGGTCGATATATCAAGTGGGCGGAGCCGAAATATGGCGCATCGCCGGGACCGGATATCTATCCGGAACTCCGAAGAAGGCCTCCGAAGACTGGCCTTCGAAGTGGTTCTATATGGAAGACGCCCCGCTACCGGATCCAGTTCGGATCGGCCTCCCGGAGTTTAGCAACGCTCCTCTGAAGAAACGCCTGAGTTGGCGCCCGCGGAGCCCTCAACGGGAGGAGGATAGGAGCGTCCACTATCTGATGGGTCGGATACGGCTACTAGCCCAATCCGGACTAACCATGATTGGAGTCATGGCCACATGCATTATGCGAGGGGTGCAGCCGCTTCAATATAGGGGCCACCCCATGTGGGATTTTAACGGGGAGAATGACGCCACCTGTCATGGCCGCACGGGACCGGGATCGGCCGCCGATCTGGTGAAGATCCTGTCCGGCTTGTACAAGGGGGAGGAGGAGGACTTCCTCCGCACGAGTCCATTGAATGGATTCTCCATGAATAACCCTCGAAGCTGGGTAAGCGGACGCTTAAATATCTGATCCGCGCTTTCAAAGATAAGTGTCTTACCTTATGGTTTCGGTGCAGGAACTGCGTCGGGATGTGGAGGGCATAAAGAGCCCGACTCCACAACCCGAGGATCCGGGAAGATCCCTTGATCCGGCCTCCGAAGAGGATCTGGACATTAAGGTGGATCTGATTGACGAGGTGTTCCACCAGCTCAGCATAGATAACGCTCTTGTCGCCATTACGGCTGACTACCCCGGTTTGTGTCCGGCTTCCCAGGTGAGTACGACCGAAGTCCTGACACCGTTACTTTTGTAGTGCTTATTTCTGACCATCGTGCACAATTGGTGCTTGGCAGGAGGTGCCTTCACGGCAGGAAGCCGAGCCCGCAGCAGCTGACCAACCGAGGTCAGTGCGGCCTAGCAGGCGGAACAGGAGAGCGACGCGAATCGAAACGTCACCGCAAAGGTACGGGGCACCATTGTCCTTTAAGGGAAAGACTCCTAGGAGGCATATTAATGCTCGTGATTCTTCCAGGAGAAAAAGCGCTCGCCGGACTGAGTCCGGAGAGGGTGCCCACCAAGCCTCCGCCAGCCAGGCTCCAACGCCTGGTCCGGAAGGGGAAGCGAGCGCAAGGCGCGAGCCGGACGCTCCTCCAACGGAGGACGCCGACAGGTTGTCCGCCACCAGATCTGAGGTGGAGAGCGCCATGAATCATAGGCGCCGCCGGACAGTTCTTCGTGACGCGTGTTTCTCCCCTGAGGCGTTAAATGCCTTTAATGCGGGAGACGCGCACCTCCATGCTACTCAAGATGGTTTAACCAAAGCCACGGAGCAGTATGTAAAGGACATACGGGTAAGGAATTTTAATGGCTATATATGCCAGTAGCCCCCGAGACTTAAAATAGTTAAACTAACTGATTTAAGGATCATTTGTTATGCAGGATCTTACTGAGAAGAATACCCACCTGTCTCAGGAGCTTCAAGAGTGCAAGGCCCAACTTGAGGCCGCACTAGCCGCTGCCGGGGGAGCAACGGAGACCCCCTCTGGTAATTCATATTTTGTAAAGAGAAGTAGTTTATGAAGTGCGGCGTGTGTGTATAGTCTGACAATAGTATTGCAGAGGGTGCCGGACTAGATCCGGACAAGCAACAGCTGCTGCGCCAGGTGAAGGCTGGCGAGAGGGTGCTTATGAGGGTGCAGCAGGAGAGGAACAAACTCCAAGATGCCAACACCCAGCTGGGTGAAGAACTAAAAGATGTTTGGGACCAGCTGTCGAACTCCGTAAAAGAGAATCGGCGGCTTCGTCACGGCATTTATAGTAAGTGCTTAAGCAAACTCTTTTGAAAAGAAGAGTTCGGCGAGGAAGTCGATTGACAGAAATATGTCTGTAGGTGTGCTCACGGGTCGTCCGGCGGAGGAGATGCCTGGTTCCATGGGAGACCCTCTTCCCAAGCTGCTGCAACTGCATGAACGTGTTTGGCAGGCGATGAGCGGCGTCGTTAAGGCCTTATGGCCTTCCGTCTCCCTACCCGAGGATCTTGGAGGGCTTGCTGAGAAGCTTCAGGGAGTACGGCGGCGGCTCCGTTTGTGGAAGATATCGGCCTGCCGTCAAGGCGCAAGGGAGGCCTGGGCCATGGTGAAGACGCGGTACCCGAAGGCTGACCCAAACCACATGGCCGAGGTCGGACCTGCGGGGCCCGATGGGAAGGAGATCCCTATGAGCCTAGTGTACGGCCAAGTAGAGTTGGCCGCAAAATATTCCCAACAGGACTGTAAATTAGACAGCCTGTTAGATGGGATTGAAGAGGAGTACAATCAGTTAGTTTGACGATGTAAATTAAAAATGACATGTAAAATGCCTTCTAGCCGGATTGTAGATCGTTTGCCTTTGCGAACCTTTTCGCTTCAACCTCGGGACCCAACAGTCCGGAGTGTGTCCGAATACCCTGATGGTTATAAAAGAACCGAGGCATGCATGGAGAAAAGGCGTAGGGGTCATAATTGCTTTATCAGACAAGTGCCCAACTAGCTATGTTATATTACATGGTTAGTAAGAAACATCTTCCAGGGAGAATAGTTCCGTTAAGGGTTCCTTTCCCTGGGAGGCATGCCCTAAAGTGCATGTCCGGACTGCAAAAAAAGTAGAGAAAGCATCTGGGGGCAGATAAATAAGTAAGTAATAAATCATCTTTCAGGTCACCGACCGAATATTCCCTTAAGAACGCTAGCCTACGGCTTCACCCAGTCTGAGGTACACATCCGGCTGACCCGGCAGTAACAATCGTAGAGGTGCTCCCTTTACCTCCTAGCCGAACAATCAGGAACGTAGGGGTAAGCACAGGAGCCAGGCAACCCGGCTTGGCCAAAACTTAAGTCATATCGATGCATATAATGGTGATCAAAAGGTACATGCGGAAGTGTGACACATGTGGTGGGCATGAAGCCCATATAAATAAGCTTCTGTTAAAGAAACCCCCAGGTATAACGAGTGCGAGTAGCACATCGAGTGAATGCGAACAGAGCGCAGATCAGCCCTCAAGAGGTTTGTGCTGAAGAAAGGGGAGGAGAACGGAGGGAAAACAAGGACAACGAAAAAATATGAAAGGTGGACGGAGGAAGGAGACGAACCCTGAGTCCGGCGCTAGGCGTAAAATCTTCGGAGACGGGATGCGTTCCATGGGTTTGGCTCGAGTCAGTTGTCAGATGCGTTGCGTAGACGGTATGCACCGCCGGTAAGGACTTGGTCGATGACGAAGGGACCTTCCCATGTGGGCTTAAGTTTGTCCTTTTTCTTGTCCGGCAGGCGTAGAACTAGCTCTCCAACGTTGTAAGTTTTGGCCCGTAGCTCTCTGCTTTGATATCTTCGAGCCTGCTGTTGATAGAATGCGGAACGGGATTTTGCCACGTCGCGCTCCTCCTCTAAGCGTCCAAACTGTCCTGCCGATCTAACTCAGCTTCTCTTTCCTCGTACATGCGCACGCGAGGTGTCATGAATTATGTCGCAGGGCAAAACTGCCTCAGCGCCGTATACCATAAAAAATGGTGTGAATCCGGTTATGCGGTTTGGCGTGGTCCGCAGTCCCCAGACTACGGAGTCGAGCTCCTCTACCCAGTGCGTGTGAGATTCTGTGAGGGACCGCACTAATCTGGGTTTGATGCCGCTCATGATTAGACCATTTGCTCGTTCCACTTGACCGTTAGTTTGAGGGTGGTAGACCGAAGCGTAGTCGACCTTGATGCCCATGTTTTTGCACCAGAGTTTAACCTCGTCGGCCGTGAAATTCGTGCCGTTATCAGTGATGATGCTGTGAGGGACGCCAAAACGGTGTACTACCCCGGATATGAAGTCTATCACAGGTCCGGATTCTGCCGTTTTAACCGGCTTGGCCTCTATCCATTTGGTGAATTTGTCCACCATGACCAATAAGTATTTGTGCTTGTGGGTTCCCCCTTTAAGGGGTCCAACCATGTCAAGCCCCCAGACCGCGAACGTCCAAGTGATGGGTATAGTTTTGAGGGCGGTGGGTGGCATGTGGCTCTAATTAACAAAGAGCTGGCAACAACCGCATCGTTGGACTAAGTCCTGAGCATCTGCCCGGGCTGTCGGCCAATAAAATCCTGTATGGAAGGCCTTGCCTACAAGTGCCCGGGCTGCCGCGTGGTGCCCGCCGAGTCCGGCGTGAATTTCAGCCAGGAGATTTCGCCCTTCCTCTTCGGAGATACACCTTTGAAGGACTCCGGTTGTGCTTTTCTTATAAAGTTCTCCCTCATGGACCTTGTAGGCTTTAGAGCGCCGAACTATGCAGCGGGCCTCATTTTGGTCTTCGGGAAGTTCCTGCCTAATTAGGTAGGCTAGGAATGGTTCCGTCCACTGGGCAATTACTGCCATTATTTCGTGGGCTGAAGGTGTTATATCGTTGGCTGAGCCACCGATTGTGTCAGAATGTTCTGTGTCGGGTGGTGCAATTGGTTCCGGGTTGTTATTTCCGGACTCCCCTTCCCATAATACGGATGCCTTAAAGAGCCATTCCAGGAAGATGTTTGGAGGGACGGCGTCGCGTTTTGCGCCGATACGTGCCAGCACGTCTGCTGCCTGGTTATTATCCCGGGCTACATGGTGGAATTCGAGTCCCTCGAACCGGGCTGACATTTTTAGCACAGCGTTACGGTAGGCTGCCATTTTCGGATCCTTGGCGTCGAAGTCTCCATTTATTTGGGATATTGCAAGGTTTGAATCCCCGCGCACCTCTAGGCGTTGAATACCCATGGAGATTGCCATCCAGAGGCCATGTAGAAGGGCCTCGTATTCGGCTGCATTGTTGGAGTCCATGTACATTATTTGAAGTACGTATTGGACTGTGTCTCCGGTTGGGGACGTCAGGACGACGCCAGCCCCCAAGCCCGCCAACATTTTGGAGCCGTCGAAATGCATGATCCAATTGGAGTATGCGTTGTACTCTTTAGGGAGTTCGGCTTCGGTCCATTCGGCGACGAAGTCAGCCAGGACTTGCGACTTTATAGCTCGCCGTGGTTTGTAGGTTATGTCAAATGGTAAGAGCTCGATGGCCCATTTTGCAATCCTACCCGTCGCGTCGCGATTGTTTATAATATCGTTGAGAGGTACTTCGGAGGCCACCATTATGGAACACTCTTGAAAGTAGTGTCGCAGCTTCCGGGATGCCATGAACACCGCATACGCAATCTTTTGATAATGTGGGTATCGGGACTTGCATGGAGTCATGACAGTGGATACGTAGTACACTGGTTTTTGAAGAGGGAATTTGTGCCCTTTTGTTTCTCGTTCGACGATGAGTACCGCGCTGACAACTTGATGTGTTGCTGCGATATATAATAGCATTGGTTCGCCCAGCTTGGGCATGGCCAGGACCGGATTTGTTGCCAATACGGCTTTGATTTCTTCGAGTCCGGCCGTGGCAGCATCCGTCCATTCGAAATGTTCGGTGCGCCGGAGGAGGCGATAGAGGGGCAGTGCCTTTTCTCCCAAATGGGAGATGAAGCGGCTTAGAGCCGCCACGCATCCGGTTAGCTTTTGTATTTGCTTGAGGTCTTTTCGGATATCCAATTGTGATAGAGCTCAGATCTTGGCTGGGTTTGCTTCAATTCCTCTACCGGATACAATGAAGCCCAAAAGCTTTCCGGCTGGTACGCCGAAAACACATTTTTCCGGGTTGAGCTTAATGTCATATGCTCGGAGGTTGTCGAATGTCACCCTCAAGTCATCTACTAGAGTTTCGACGTGTTTGGTCTTGACGACCACATCGTCTACGTATGCCTCGACTGTTTTGCCTATCTGGGTGGCCAGACATGTCTGAATCATGCGCTGATATGTTGCGCCGGTGTTTTTGAGTCCGAAGGGCATTGTATTGAAGCAGAATGGTCCATATGGAGTAATAAATGCTGTTGTGGCTTGGTCTTTTTCCGCCATCTTGATTTGATAATATCCGGAGTATGCGTCGAGGAAGCACAATGAATCGTGCCCTGCGGTAGCATCGATGATTTGGTCGATGCGAGGGAGAGGGAAAGGGTCCTTTGGACAGGCCTTGTTAAGGTCTTTGAAATTGACGCAAAGGCGCCAGGATTTGTCCTTTTTGGTACCATTACCAGGTTGGCTAGCCAGTCCGGATGTTTGATATCTTTGATGAATCCGGCTTCTAAGAGTTTGTCTAGCTCCTCTCCCATTGCCTGTCTTTTGGGTTCGGAAAATTGCCGAAGAGCCTGTTTGACTGGCTTGAATCCTTTTAGGATATTTAGGCTGTGCTCTGCCAGCCTGCGTGGGATTCCTGGCATGTCTGAAGGGTGCCAGGCGAGAATGTCCCAATTTTCCCGAAGGAATTCTCGTAGTGCGGCTTCTACATCAGGATTTAATTGTGCCCCAATGGAGGCCGTCTTTATGGGGTCTGTTGGATGGACCTGGAATTTGACTATTTCGTCTGCTGGTTTAAAAGAGGTGGATTTGGACCTCTTATCGAGTATCACATCGTCCCTATCCACCATGGAGCGCAGCGCAGTTAGTTCCTCTGCCGCTAAGGCTTCGGATAATGCCTCTAGGGCCAGTGCGGCTGTCTTATTTTCAGCGCGGAGTGCTGTATCTGGATCACTGGCAAGAGTGATTATTCCATTGGGTCCGGGCATTTTGAGCTTCATGTACCCGTAATGGGGTATAGCTTGGAAGATTGTGAATGCTTCTCACCCTAACAAGGCGTGATATCCGCTGCCGAATGGGGCCACTTGGAATGTGACCTCTTCGGACCTGTAGTTGTCCGGCAAGCCGAACACTACATCTAGCGTGATTTTTCCTGCGCAGCGTACTTCTCGACTAGGGATTATTCCCCTGAAGGTTGTGCTGCTTCGCTCAATGCGGCTCTAGTCAATTTCCATTTTTGGAAGGGTTTCTTCGTAGATGAGGTTTAATCCGCTGCCGCCATCCATGAGTACCTTGGTAAGACGAAAGTCGTCCACTATCGGACTGAGGACCAATGCGGCTGGTGCTCTAGCTGTTCAGAATTTAGGTCCTTCGCTGGCATTGAAGGTGGTAGCCGTGTCGCTCCATGGATTTGCTGTTGCTACTTGGTAGACTTCGGCGAGGCTGCGGATTACTCGTTTCCGCATGTTATTTGATGCGAAAGTCTGGAAGACTGTTAATACCGTACTGGTACTGCTCGGCTGGTTGACCGGGGCTAGAAAGCCTTCGCCACTTTTGGCCACCTGCCGTAGTATCCAGCATGCTCGAAGGCTATGTGTTGGAGTGGCGCCCTCCGTACTGTGGATTTTGCAGGGTCCGTTGAGCCATCCCTCCAGTACGGTTCCGTACCCTTTAGGGGTTTTTTGCTTTTTGGTTTTTAACCCAGGTGCTTGAGTATGACGCACTCTTTTATTTCGGACTTGGGTTGTATTCAGGGCCGGATTGTCCCAAAACCTAGTTTCGGTTTTCCAGGCACTCTCCATCGCACAGTATTTTTGTACAATGGTCGCTAGGTCGGCGAAGCGTGTAACTTCGTGACGACTGATGTCATTTATGATTCCCTTGTCCGTGCAATTGTTGCAGAAAATTGAAATCGCGCTTTCTACACGACAGTCCTTTATCCTGTTCATAACCAGGAGGAATCTGGCCCAGTAACAATGTACTGTTTCATCGGGCTCTTGCCGTATTTGAGATAGATCGCTTATGTTTGGGTGGGCGGGTGGTTTTAAGTTCGGAACCCCGCCCGATCTGAGGCTCAAAGGCCGAGAAGCTTCTGTATTTGGAAGCTTGGTTTGTTGGATGCTTTCCAACGAATCTAGTCCGATGCCTGACTCTAAGTTCAGTATTTGATTGGCGTCCGTCCCTCCGCGGGAATCCGGCATGGAGGGATTGAGAATCCGGACATAGTTGGTTTTCAACATAGAAGAAGAGTTGCCGCATTGTTACTCTATCACAACAATGCGGTGGGTAGCCTGGGGAGAGTTAATTTCTCTCAGATCGGTTTTAAGCCCAATCTGATCGTAGTCTGTAACGACTCCCAGGGTGGAGATGCGATCCAAGAGCTCATTTACAAAGGAGAGCTCAATCGAATCTAACTGCTCGGCGAAATCCGAGCTGACGTGAAGATCACTTTTGATGACCTGAGAGGTCACCGTCGGAGCGGTGGCCGAACATGCGGTCATAAGAAAACCACCTAGCCGGATAGTTTGGCCGGCGGCCAAAGCTTCCTTGACGACGGCACCGTCCTTAAAGACGGGAAAAGGCATCCTTCCTGATCGCGACGGCACAGAGGAACTCCCAATGAAATCACTAATGTCTATGTCAAAACCGGCGGATCTCGGGTAGGGGGTCCCGAACTGTGCGTCTAGGCGGATGGTAACAGGAGACGAGGGACACGATGTTTTACCCAGGTTCGGGCCCTCTTGATGGAGGTAAAACCCTACGTCCTGCTTGATTAATATTGATGATGTGTGTTACAAGAGTAGATCTACCACGAGATCAAGGAGGCTAAACCCTAGAAGCTAGCTTATGGTATGATTGTTGTTCGTCTACGGACTAAAGCCATCCGGTTTATATAGACACCGAAGAGGGCTAGGGTTACACAAAGTCGGTTACAATGGTAGGAGATCTACATATCCGTATCGCCAAGCTTGTCTTCCACGCCAAGGAACGTCCCATCCGGACACGGGATGAAGTCTTCAATCTTGTATCTTCATAGTCTTGGAGTCCGGCCGATGATGATAGTCCGGCTATCCGGACACCCCCTAGTCCGGGACTCCCTCAGTTCAGCTTCATCCGTTCGTCTTCTTCATGGACGCGTTCTTCTTCCTAGCGAGATTTCAGGCAAGATGACCGTCACCTTGGATCTCATTACTATCATTGCTATGCTAGTTGCCTCGATGCTTTAGCTATGCCGCGATACCTATCTCTTATTCATCAAGCCTCCCAAATTGCCATGAACCTCTAACCTTTGTCACCCTTCCTAGCAAACCGTTGTTTGGCTATGTTACTGCTGTGCTCAGCCCCTCTTATAGCATTGTTAGTTGCAGGTGAAGTTGAAGATTGCTCCATGATGTACAGGATTATGTTGGGATATCACAATATGTCTTATTTAATTAATGCATCTATATACTTGGTAAAGGGTGGAAGGCTCGGCCTTATGCCTGGTGTTTTGTTCCACTCTTGCCGCCCTAGTTTCCGTCATACCAGTGTTATGTTCCTTGATTTTGCATTCCTTACACGGTTGGGTGATTTATGGGACCCCCTTGACAGTTCGCTTTGAATAAAACTCCTCCAGCAAGGCCCAACCTTGGTTTTACCATTTGCCTACCTAAGCCTTTTTCCCTTGGGTTTCCGGAGCCCGAGGGTCATCTTATTTTACCCCCCCGGGCCAGTGCTCGTCGTGAGTGTTGGTCCAACCTGTCAGCCGCTGGTGGTCACCAGGGGCAACTCTGGGCTGGCCTACCGGAAGTTTGGACAATCCGGTGTGCCCTGAGAACTAGATATGTGCAGCTCCTATCAGGATTTGTCAGCACATTCGGGCGGCTTTGCTGGTCTTGTTTTACCATTGTCGAAATGTCTTGTAAACCGGGATTCCGAGACTGATCGGGTTTTCCTGGGAGAAGGAATATCCTTCGTTGACCGTGAGAGCTTGTGATGGGCTAAGTTGGGACACCCCTGCAGGTTATAAACTTTCGAGTGCCGTGCCCGCGGTTAGGTGGCAGATGGGAATTTGTTAACGTTCGGTTGTAGATAACTTGACACCAGATTCGAATTAAAATGCATCAACCGCGTGTGTAGCCGTGATGGTCTCTTCTCGGTGGAGTCCGGGAAGTGAACACGGTTTTGGGTTATGTTTGACGTAAGTTGGAGTTCAAGATCACTTCTTGATCATTGCTAGCCTCACGACCGTTCCATTTGCTCTCTTCTCGCTCTTATTTGCGTATGTTAGCCACCATATTATGCTTAGTCGCTGCTGAAACCTCACCACTTTACCCCTTCCTTTCCCATTAAGCTTTGCTAGTCTTGATACCCATGGTAATGGGATTGCTGAGTCCTCGTGGCTCACAGATTACTACAACAACAGTTGCAGGTGCAGGTTATGCGATGATCATGATGCGAGAGCGATGCTTGTTTGCGCTGAGTTCTTCTTCTACTTCTTCTTCGATCAGGGGATAGGTTCCAGGTCGGCAGCCTGGGCTAGTAGGGTGGATGTCGTTTGAGTTTCTGATTGTGTTTCATCCGTAGTCGGATGTTATTCTTATGTATGATGTATTGATGTATTCTTGCGGCATTTGTATGCCTTGTATGTATCCCCATCTATTATGTAATGTTGAGGTAATGATATCCACCTTGCAAAAGTGTGTCAATATGCGGTTCTATCCTTGGTGGGACCTTCGAGTTCCTTTAGGATAGTATCACATATTGGGCGTGAGATGAACCGCTCTTCAAGTTGGGGACGCTCCTCGATTCTTCCGCACTGTTCTTCATCTTTGGTCATCGGTCTTGAAAACTGGTTCAACAAATTTGCTCATCTTCGATCTTTAAAATCGCTGAAGTAAATCCGAAGAGTTTACATGTCGGGTATCCGAGGAGCCCCTTTAAGTTCTCGGCCTTTATCAATGCCTTATTATTTTAATGCCACGCCTCGGGTTTGAAGTTGTTCCCAGGCGGCAGTGTCCTCTTGAGTCCGAGCTCCAACGCCGAACTGCATTCGAGGTGTCTTTTGCAGCCGAGCACCAACGCCGGACTGCTTCCAAGATCCAACGCCGGAATGTATCCAAGCCCCAACGCCGGACTGTGTCCAAGCTCCAACGTCGGACTATATCCGAGCTCCAATGTCGGATTATATCCGAGGTGTCATAGATCACCTTGGTTCAAAAAAGTTGAAAGAGTTTAGCTAAGCTTAATACCGGAAATGCCCTCTATGGAGCCAGCCACTGGCGCCCGAGCTTTATGCCGAACTGCTTCCGGGGTGGTGCACCACCTTGGCCACGGGCTGATTTTTATGAATTTAATTCTGAATTGTGCAATGTAATCTCTAACGAGATGTATAGCCAGTATATGTATATCAGTAACCCTCAAGGTGTGTATTGGCCTAATATCCGGGATGCACCTGAAGGAAAAAATCAAACCGCTGACCCTAGTAGCCCTGAGACTCAGGTCGATGCGTAAAATCAGCCTTGGGATCAATTCCCAGCTCGGCATCATACTTAGGAATAAAAACGCAGTGTGCGAAGTCCCCGAGACTTAGGTTGGGTGCGGCCGACCAACCTAAGGATAATAATCTCCTTGAAAACTATATTGCACTTTAAATTTTCTGAATTGGATTGTCAATGCAGTAGCCCCCGAGCCACTGGTCGGGTGGCAACACCAGATCAGTGGATCGATGTACCCCTTTAATATTTGTAAATGATAATCACGAAGCCCAGTAGCCCCCGAGCCTTAATGTGGGCACGGGTGGCCGAATTAAGGATCGATATCCGTAGTAAAATCACAAATTTTGTGTAATGACTCTATGTATCCAAGTACTTTACATCATTAATGCTCGGATCCGCATTGTACAAAACTTTGCTGACCGACCATTGGCTTCAACCTCTTCGGCCAATAGCTGAGGAGTGTTTTCCTACTTTATGAAGCCATTATAAGGGCAAAGATTTATGGAAAACAAGGCAATTCGGCCATACGGTTTTATAAACAAAGGTACACGGAGAGATATGTTATATTACTTTTTAACGTAAGAAACATCTTCCAGAGAAAATAGTCCCGCTATCGGTTCCTTTCTTTGGGTTGTCATGCTGAGCATGATCATGAAGCCTCAACTCCAATCAATGAGGGAGAAAAATATTGAGGATTTAGTTCGGGGAAAGTTCCCAATCTCTATGGTATTAATGAACAATTTTTTTTACTTCCGTCGTTGCCGACTAATGTGATCCCTTAAGATTGCTAGCTTTCGGCTTCACCCAGTCTGAGGTACTAACTCGGATGACCCGGTAGTAACAATCACAGAGGTGCTCCCTTTACCGCCTAGCCGAACAATCAGGAACGTAGGGGTAAGCACAGGAGCCAGGCAACCCAGCTTGGCCAAAATCTTAAGTCAAATTGATGCATATTTATGGCTTTATATAACGATAATTACGGAAGGCAACATTGTATAATGAGTACAAATGTTGATGATATATACTTATTTTGACTGCATTGCGACCATTTAGCAGTTAAAAGTGGCCCATCATCGGCTTCTACCTCTTTGTAGATACTACGCAGGGTGTTTCCTCAATAACAAAACAACCCTTAGTCGACGTCTCGGTGCCCGGAGGTGGTTGTGTTAGCAGAAATGAGGCAATCAGATATCTTGGCTTTATAACTTTCACTTAGTCATAGGAGCTTTATACTGGGGAAGCTAGCTACAAGCCCCGGGTTAGTGTTCGGCGACAGCAGAGGTCAAGCCGTAAACACTTTGGCCAATGTTATGAATGGCTCATCATTTAACACAGTCATCGGATCGCTGACTAGTTTGCGCTTATTGTGACAGTCAGTTTTCGGCTTTCTCCACTAAGGTGCTT
Source organism: Triticum aestivum (assembly GCF_018294505.1). Taxonomy (NCBI): domain Eukaryota; kingdom Viridiplantae; phylum Streptophyta; class Magnoliopsida; order Poales; family Poaceae; genus Triticum; species Triticum aestivum. The sequence continues at coordinate 328,289,019 of NC_057795.1, read as the reverse complement.
AACCATGCGAGCTGGAAGCACAATCGCAGTGGTTCTCCTGTTGCACACCTAACCGAACAAAGCGGAACGTCGGAGGCAAGCACAGGAGCCGGGCAACCCAACTATTGACCGAAGACACAATTCGAAACCGATGCATATATAGCAACATCCGAGAATGTTTTCGCCGAATCCCTAAAGGTGTCCGGTGTTGCACTATGAGACTTATGCGAAAACACACAAATAGTTTAGAAGTGCCAAAATCTTGGAAAACCAAAAAACGCCAGTAAAAACATGATGTCCGAACAAGATCAAGTGTTCGGTGCCAATCCGAAAATTGGAAAAAAATTGTGCTTCTGTCGACCAAGAAGAAAACACATTTACAACTCATATATAAATTTTAAGAGCCCCCACGTGACTTGGGCAAAAGGATTTTATGTATAATGATTGTATGTACCGAAGTACTTATATCATATTTGTGTTCACCCAAACTTTATACGCGTCTTAACCGACCATCGGCTTCTCCCTCTTCGGTCAAGGACCGAAAAGTGTTATGTACTCCCCCTGTCGATAATATCGACGGTGTTTACGATAACCAGGCAATCAGGACATAAGGCTGTAACAGACAAAGCGCGCTCAGGGAAGTTATGCTATATTACCGACGAAGTGTAAGAAGCATCTTCGAAGAAAATAGTATCCCCACCGATACCTTTCTTTGGTTGCTCATTGTTACTATGAGAGTTGTGCAATAGATTTTTTGTGCTCATGAGTTCCGTTGTGTGCCGACCATTATTGAAAACAGTAAGAGTGCTAGCTTTCGGCTTCACCCAGTCTAAGGTCCGGCTCGGATGACCCGATCGTGACAATCACAGAGGTCTTCCCTTTACTCCCTAGCCAAACAATCGGGAACTTAGGGGTAAACACAGGAGCGAGGCAACCCAGCTTGCAAATTGCTTAAGTCAACATGGTGCATATTGTGGCGTAATACACGAACAAGGAACGAAGCCGTACAAGTATAATCATATGCAAGAGGAAAAGCTCCATCAAGGGAGCCCTCAAATAAATGGGGTATTTGAATATGTGCGTCACAAACAAAGTTTTGACAAGGAACTTTGTCACAAACAACTTTGTGCCGAAAAGTATAATGCTTGGTCGAACCGAACAAAAATTAAAACTGAAAGTTTTTGAGCATGAAAGCAACTTAGCTGGTTAATGTGTTCGATGTTGATGATGCGATTCAGGCTTGTGGCGGGACGAAGACGCCCATTGAACTGACAAAGTTCGCAGTCCTCGGCATGGCCGAGGTCCCAGCCCCCAGGCCCGAGGTGTCCGAGCAAGGAGTTCGGCATTCCAGAGTAGTGACCATGTAACACGGTCAAAATTGATTACCTGCATAGATAAAACAGTGCGGTCCAGGAAATAATAATATTATATATAATCCTTGAATAATTGCTTTATGCAAGAATAATTTATTTAAAGAGATGTGGCCTGGCGCTGAAGGCAATGTCAATGCGGGGCGTCGGCGTGATGCAGTGAAGGCATGCCAAAGCCTGAATTTGTAGGGTGGTCTGAGTTTCGGATGTGGCGTTCGCCGAACTATGTACGAAAACTGACCGAACCACCACGCGGCCGTTTTTAATGTGGCCGCCATTTGATAGACCTGTGTACAGATGATGGAACAAACCAGAGTAATAATACTTTAAGAAAAATAAGCCCAACAAGCAAAAATTGTTAGGATGAATAACACCTGGTTTATTTGTTGTAGTCCGTCCGAAGAAAAGCGACTCCCCAATTTGGGAATCGATCCGCACACCCATTGCCTGATGGGCGATAAAGCAACGTCATGGCGATGCTGGCAAAGGTTGGCTTGCCGAGGCGAAGCCCCCGGTCCAGCTAACATGATGAAGCTGGTTGGCTGGTGACGCCGAAGTCACCGGAGTATGTTGATGAAGAAATAGCCAAGTCCCTGGTCTAGCCAAGGTGGCGGAGCAGGCTGGTGAGGAGTTGTTGCACCTGCCATGTCAGCCGAGGTGTTGAAGTAGTTCGGCGTGATGGACACTGGCTCGAAGAGGCAACAGTGCGGCCATGCCGACCCAGGTCGTAACTTGTGACGTGGTCAATGCTGGCCTGATAAAGTGACTGCGAGGCAATGTCGGTGTGCCCACTCCGTGTAATCCGTGTAGCGACAATGTTGGTAATGATTTATCCTTCGCGATGCCGAACTATTGTTCGGCTGGCCGAGATGATGATCCGAAGAAGTTGAGCTCGGCTCAACAAAGCGACGACGTGTCTAGCGTAGGTCGAACACCGTGGAGTGATGTTGTCGAGCCAGTTTGACACTGGCGCGACGGGGAATACTTATAACATTAGTGGGATGTATTTGAGAATAAAACACAATACCCCATACAAAACTTCCTTTAAAAAGGATGTCCGAAATCTCGTTCATAAAGAAGATGAACTCGGGTCGGATTCGTTCTCGCGCAGAAAACAGATCCGAAAAGTGATGCACTAATTGGAAGGTTCCCGGAGTTTGGACGGTCGGATCGAGCTGAATTTTTGACAGGTGGTAAATATAGGAATTCCGCAGCCGATCAATGGCTGGATCTTCCAAAGGACGTCCGAGCTAGATGCTGGACACCACATTCCAAACTCGTCCGGATTCTCGTCCAGATTCAACACGGCTCCGGTATATCGGAGATTGCCGGAGATTCCTCCATCAGAACTCGATGAAATTTTATAGGGTTGTTGTAGACTTAATTCCTCATAATTCCACCGAAGCAATCATTTAAGCGACACTCGAGGAGGCGGTGGCGGCGGATATGAGTTTGCTATCCAGAAAAACAGCACGGTCGCTCGAGGGCAATGTTGACGTTGAGCCCCCGAGCTCCATGGATGATTTCTCCATGATCTTGGTGGAGATCGGAGTTGGTGTTTGATGAAGGCCCTCATCCGAACATGATGATCGGAGGTAGGGCGCAGTCCTCGGTGAAGCCAAGGTGACCAGTCAAGCTGGTGACAAAGAAGTCGACGTCGCAGTTGATTTGTAGTCGAGCCATTGATCCTTTTGCCGATCACACAGCGGAACTCTCAATGAAAGCACCAATGTCAGTGTCAAAACCGGAGGATCTCGGGTAGGGGGTCCCGAACTGTGCGTCTAAGGCTAATGGTAATAGGAGGCAAGGGACACGATGTTTTACCCAGGTTCGGGCCCTCTTGATGGAGGTAAAACCCTACTTCCTGCTTGATTGATATTGATGGTATGGGTGTTACAAGAGTTGATCTACCACGAGATCGTATGTTGTGGTCTAAACCCTAGAGGTATGATGAGTAATGTCATAATCTATCAACTAGCCTGGCCTCGGTTTATATAATGTACCAGAGGCCTAGGATAACAAGAGTCCTAGCCGAATACGCCGGTGGGGAGGAGTCCTTGTCTTGATCACCAAGTCTTGTAGAATCTTCCTTGTCTATACTTTGGCTGTCCGAACTGGCCCCTGAGTATACGGCCATGGGGGTCCTCGGCCCAATCTAACTGATCGGGGGATGACGTGGTGAGTACCCCCTAGTCTAGGACACCGTCAATTGACAACCCCTTTATTGCGTTGGTCGCCAGTTCTTTGTTTGTTTGTGTAGGTGCGTGGGACTTTTGAGGAGCCTCCTGCTAGATTGATACCTTGGTTCTCAAAAACTAAGGGGAATACTTACGCTACTATTGCTGCATCACCCTTTCCTCTTCAAGGAAAACCAACGCAAGCTCAAGACGTAGCAAAAAGGATTTCTGGCGCCGTTGCCGGGGAGGTCTTCGCTCAAGTCAAGACATACCAAGTACCCATCACAAACTCATGTCCCTCGCATTTACATTATTTGCCATTTGCCTCTCGTTTTCCTCTCCCCCACTTCACCCTTGCCGTTTTATTCGCCCTCTCTTTCCCAATCTTCTCTCTCTCTTTCGCTTGCCTTTTTCTGTTTGCTTGTGTGCCCGTTTGTCCTTATGGCTTTGCCTAAGAGTACTAACCACCTTCTTAGAAGGTTGGAAGAGATTGAATCAAATATTAGAAGCTTTATGAATTTGCAATTTGAGCATAATAATTTCTTCAGAAAAGAGCTTAAGGAACAAAAAGGTTTTTTGGGGTTTATGAACAAAGAGCTTGATGATATGTCTAAGGAATTTTATGGTGTGAACTCTCAAATTACCCGGCTTGAAAATGCTATAGCCAAAAATTCTGATAATCAAGCTACCTTAGTCAATAAGATGGCTGCCAAACCAGAAAAGTTAAATGAAAATAATGATGAAGATCTTAAAATTATTGATGTGTCTCCCTTTAGATCTTTGTTTTGCAATATGAATCTTGATAATAATGGGACTGGAGATGAGTCAACTTTAGTTAGAAGGCGTCCCAAGAATTCGGAGTTTTTAGATCTTGATGCTAAATTTGGTAAAAGTGGGATTGGAGAGGTCATGACTTTAAATAGTATTGAACCCACTATCTCGGATTTCAAGGAATTTGATTATGATAATTGTTCTTTAGAAGGTTGTATTTCCTTGTTGCAATCCGTTGTTAATTCTCCTCATGCTTATAGTCAAAATAAAGCTTTTACCAAACATATCGTTGATGCCTCGATGCAATCTTATGATGAAAAACTTAATTTGGAAGATTCTATACCTAGAAAACTTAATGATCAGTGGGAACCTACTATATAGATTAGAATTAAAGATCATGAGTGTTTTGCTTTGTGTGATTTGGGTGCTAGTGTTTCCACGATTTCGAAAACTTTATGTGATATTCTAGGTTTCCATGATCTTGATGATTGCTCTTTAAATTTGCACCTTGCGAATTCCACTATTAAAAAGCCAATGGGAAGGATCAATGATGTTCTCATTGTTTCAAATAGAAATTTGGTGCCCGTAGATTTTATCGTTCTTGATATAGATTGCATTCTTTCTTGCCCTATTATTCTTGGTAGACCTTTCCTTAGAACGATTGGTGCGATTATTGATATGAAGGAAGGGAATATTAGATTCCAATTTCCATTAAGGAAAGGCATGAAGCACTTTCCAAGAAAGAACGTCAAATTACCTTATGAATCTATCATGCGAGGTACTTATGAATTTAGTGCTAAAGATGGCACTGCTTAGATCTATCTTCGCTTTTATGCCTAGCTAGGGGCGTTAAACGATAGTAGTTGGGATGCAACCCAATTTTATTTGTGTTTTTTTGTTTTTGTTCCTGTTTAGTAATAAATTTTGCATCTACCTTCTGTTTAGATGTGTTTTTATCTTTTAATTAGTGTTTGTGCCAAGTAGAACCTATAGGATAACCTATGATGATAGTTAATTTGATTCTGCTGAAAAACAGAAACTTTGCACGCACAATTTAGTTTTATTAAATCACAGAAACGTGATTATGCGTTGATTCTTTTTGCTGCTGATCACTCGATAAATTGTCCAGGACTTCCTATTTTGGTAGGATTTTTAGAGTCCCAGAAGTTTGCGTTAGTTACATATTGCTATAGATTGTTCTGTTTTTGACAGATTCTATTTTTCGTGTGTTGTTTGCTTATTTTGATGCATCTATGGCTAGTAAAATAGTTTATAAACCATAGCAAAGTTGGAATACAGTAGGTTTAACACCAAAATAAATAAAGAATAAGTTCATTATAGTACCTTATGTGGTGGTTTTGTTTTCTTTCACTAACGGAGCTTATAAGACTTCCTGTTGAGTTTTGTGTTGTGAAGTTTTCAAGTTTTGGGTAAGGCTTTGATGGACTATGGAATAAGGAGTGGCAACAGCCTAAGCTTGGGGATGCCCAAGGCACCCCAAGATATTCAAGGATAGCCAAAAGCCTAAGCTTGGGGATGCCCCGGGAAGGCATCCCCTCTTTCGTCTTCGTTCATTGGTAACTTATTTGGAGCTATATTTTTATTCACCACATGATATGTGTTTTGCTTGGAGCGTCGTGTATTATATTAGTCTTTGATTTTTAGTTTACCACAATCATCCTTGCTGTACACACCTTTTGGGATAAGCCCACTTGATTAGAATTTGCTAGAATACTCTATGTGCTTCACTTATATCTTTTGAGCTTGATAGTTTTTGCTCTAGTGCTTCACTTATATCTTTTAGAGCACGACGGTGGTTTAATTTTGAAGAAATTGCTAGTCTCTCATGCTTCACTTATATTATTTTGAGAGTATTTTAGAACAACATGGTATTTGCTATGGTTACAAATTTGGTCCTAGAATGATGAGCATCCAAGTTGGGTATAATAAAAACTATCATAGGAAATGAATTAGATGCTATGATCAATTTGATGCTTGATAATTGTTTTGAGATATAAAGGTAGTAATGTTAGGGTCATGCTAGTGGGTAATTATGAAATTGAGAAATACTTGTGTTGAAGTTGGCAAGTCCCGTAGCATGCACGTATGGTAAAAGTTGTGTGACATATTTGTTGCATGAGGTGCTCTTTTGATCGTCTTCCTTATGAGTGGAGGTCGGGATCGCGCGATGGTTAACTCCTACCAACTCTTCCCCTAGGAGCATGCGTAGTAGTACTTTGCTTCGAGGGCAAGTAGACTTTTTCAATAAGTATATGAGTTCTTTATGACTAATGTGAGTCCATGGATATGCGCACACTCACCCTTCCACTTTGCTAGCCTCTATTTATACCGCACAACTTTCGCCGGTATCTTGCACGCATTATTTACCTTCCTCAAAACAGCCACCAAACCTACCTATTATGGCATTTCCATAGCCATTCCGAGATATATTGCCATGCAACTTTCCACCGTTCCGTTTATTATGACACGTTCCATCATTGTCATATTGCTCTTTGCATGATCATGTAGTTGACATCGTATTTGTGGCAAGGCCACCTTCATAATTTTCATACATGTCGCTCTTGATTCATTGCATATCCCGGTACACCGCCGGAGGCATTCATATAGAGTCATATCTTGTTCTAGCTTTGAGTTGTAATTCTTGAGTTGTAAATCAATAAAAGTGTGATGATGTTCATTATTAGAGCATTGTCTCAGTGAGGAAAGGATGGTGAAGACTATGATTCCCCCACAAGTCGGGATGAGACTTCGGACTTTAAAAAAGAAAAAGGAAAAGAAAAAAAAGAGAGGAAAAAAAGAGAAAGGCCAAAAAAAAAAGAAAGGCCAAAGAAAAAAAGAGAAAAAGAAAAAAAATAAAATGAGAGAAAAAGAGAGAAGGGACAATGCTACTATATCTCTTTCCACACTTGTGCTTCAAAGTAGCACCATGATCTTCATGATAGAGAGTCTCCTATGTTGTCACTTTCATATACTAAGTGGGAATTTTTCATTATAGAACTTGGCTTGTATATTCCAATGATGGGCTTCCTCAAAGTGCCCTAGGTCTTCGTGAGCAAGCGAGTTGGATGCGCACTCACTTAGTTTCTTTTGTTGAGCTTTCATATATTTATAGCTCTAGTGCATCCATTGCATGGCAATCCCTACTCACTCACATTTTGATATCTATTGATGGGCATCTCCATAGCCCGTTGATACGCCTAGTTGATGTGAGACTATCTTCTCCCTCTTTTTGTCCTCACAACCACCACCTTATACCACCATAGTGTTATGTCCATGGCTTGCGCTCATGTATTGCGTAAGAGTTGAAAAAGCTGAAGTGCGTTAAAAAGTATGAACCAATTGCTTGGCTGAAACCGGGGTTGTGCATGATGGGAGTATTTTGTGTAATGAAAATGAAGCATGGCCTAACTATATGATTTTGTAGGGATAAGCTTTCTTTGGCTATGCTATTTTGATAGGACATGATTATTTGTTAGTATGCTTCGAAGCATTATTATTTTTATGTTTTATAAGCTTTTATCTTGAATCATTTGGATCTGAACATTCATGCCATAATAAAGAAAATTGCATTGAGAATTATGCTAGGTAGCATTCCACATCAAAAATTCTTTTTTCATCATTTACCTACTCGAGGACGAGCAGGAATTAAGCTTGGGGATGCTTGATACGCCTCCAACGTATCTATAATTTTTGATTGTTCCATGCTATTATATTACCCCTTTTGGATGTTTATGGGCTTTATTTTACACATTTATATCATTTTTGGGACTAACCTACTAACCGGAGGCCCAGCCCGTATTGTTGTTTTTTTTGCCTATTTCAGTATTTCGAAGAAAAGGAATATCAAATGGATTCCAAACAGAATGAAACCTTCGGGAGCGTGATTTTTGGAACGAACACGATCCGGAGAACTTGGAGTGCAAGTCAAGAAGCTTGCGAGGCGGCCAGGAGACAGGAGGGCGCGCCCACCCCCATGGGCGCGCCCCCTATCTCCTGGGCCCCACAGGCGGCCACCGACATACTTCTTCCTCCTATATATACCTACGTACCCCGAAAACATCCAGGGAGCCAACGAAACACAATTTCCACCACCGTAACCTTCTGTATCCGCGAGATCCCACCTTGGAGCCTTCGTCGGTGCTCCGCTGGAGGGGGAATCGACCTTGGAGGGCTTCTACATCAACACCATAGCCCCTCCGATGAGTTGTGAGTAGTTTACCACAGACCTTCGGGTCCATAGTTATTAGCTAGATGGCTTCTTCTCTCTTTTTGGATCTCAATACAATGTTCTCCCCCTCTCTTGTGGAGATCTATTCGATGTAAACTCTTTTCGCGGTGTGTTTGTCGAGATCCGATGAATTGTGGGTTTATGATCAAGTTTATCTATGAGAAATATTTGAATCTCCTTTGAATTCTTTTATGTATGATTGAGTTATCTTTGCAAGTCTCTTCGAATTATTTGTTTGGTTTGGCCTACTAGATTGATCTTTCTTGCAATGGGAGAAGTGCTTAGCTTTGGGTTCAATCTTGTGGTGTCCTTTCCCAGTGACAGCAGGGGTAGCAAGGCACGTATTGTATTGTTGCCATCGAGGATAAAAAGATAGGGTTTATATCATATTGCTTGAGTTTATCCCTCTACATCATGTCATCTTTCTTAATGCGTTACTCTGTTCTTTATGAACTTAATACTCTAGATGCACGCAGGAATTGGTCAATGTGTGGAGTAATAGTAGTAGATGCAGGCAGGAGTCGGTCTACTTGTCGCGGACGTGATGCCTATATACATGATCATGCCTAGATAATCTCATAATTATTCGCTTTTCTATCAATTGCTCGATAGTAATTTGTTCACCCACCATAATACTTATGCTATCTTGAGAGAAGCCACTAGTGATACCTATGGCCCCCGGGTCTATCTTTTATCATATAAGCTTTCAATCTACTTTTATTTGCATCTTTACTTTTTGCATCTATATTATAAAATACCAAAAATATATTTATCTTATCATACTATCTCTATCAGATCTCACTTTCGCAAGTGGCCGTGAAGGGATTGACAACCCCTTTATTGCGTTGGTTGCGAGTTCTTTGTTTGTTTGTGTAGGTGCATGGGACTTTTGAGGAGCCTCCTACTGGATTGATACCTTGGTTCTCAAAAACTGAGGGAAATACTTATTCTACTATTGCTGCATCACCCTTTCCTCTTCAAGGAAAACCAACGCAAGCTCAAGACATAGCACGAAACCACCTCAAAGTTATTCTTTCCGATCAATCCATTGAGCTATTCCTATAAGTGTCACAAACAGCCCTAGAGTTCATAGGAAAATAACACCTTAAGACACAAATCAACCAAAACCCTAATGTCACCTAGATACTCCAACGTCACCTCAAGTATCCGTGGGTATGATTATATGATATGCATCACACAATCTCAGATTCATCTATTCAAACCAACACAAAGAACTTCAAAGAGTGCCCCAAAGTTTCTACCGGAGAGTCAAGACGAAAATGAGTGCCAACCCCTATGCATAAGTGCATTGAACCCGCAAGTTGATCACCAAAACATACATCAAGTAGATCACGTGAATATCCCATTGTCACCACAGATAAGCACGGCAAGACATACATCAAGTGTTGTCAAATCCTTAAAGACCCAATTCGATAAGATAACTTCAAAGGGAAAACTCAATCCATTACAAGAGAGTAGAGGGGGAGAAACATCATAAGATCCAACTATAACAACAAAGCTCGCGATACATCAAGATCGTATCACCTCAAGAACACGAGAGAGAGAGAGATAAACACATATCTACTGGTACATACCCTCAGCGCCGAGGGTGAACTACTCCCTCCTCGTCATGGAGAGCGCCGGGATGATGAAGATGGCCACCGGTGAGGGATTCCCCCTCCGGCAGGGTGCCGGAACAGGGCCCCGATTGGTTTTTGGTGTCTACAGAGGCTTGCGGCGGCGGAACTCCCGATATATTGTGATCCCCGATGTTTTTAGGGTATATGGACATATATAGGCAAAAGAAGTCGGTCAAGGGAGCCACGAGGGCCCACGAGGGTGTGGGCGTGCCTAGGTGGTAGGGCGCGCCTCCCTGCCTCGTGGCCACCTCGAAGCTTCCCTGACTTCCACTCGAAGTCTCCTAGATTGCTTCCGTTCCAAAAATAACTCTCCCGAAGATTTCATTCCGTTTGGACTCCATTTGATATTCCTTTTCTTTGAAACACTGAAATAGGCAAGAAAACAACAATTTAGGCTGGGCCTCCGGTTAATAGGTTAGTCCTAAAAATAATATAAAAGTTTATAATAAAGCCCATGAACATCCAAAACATATAATATAATAGCATGAATGCTTCATAAATTATAGATACGTTGGAGACGTATCATCCCACAATAGATATGGGCCACTTCCAGCCTTTTGTGTTTTCCGTCCTGCTAACCTCGGATGAAATGCATGGGCCATATGTGGCCCAATGTCACATCGGGCCTACTAATGGCCCATATACTAGCTAATACAAATCAAGCCTGCCCGAACTTCTGGCCTGGTAAAGGCCCGTGTAGTAGGTCGGTGCAATTATGGCCCATATGACTTCCGGCCTATTGACAATCTGCATTGTAAATGGGCTACCATGAGCCGAGATACATTTCAAGCTGCTAATGACCAGTGGGTTATTCGGCACATTTCAGGCCCGATCATCTTTAGGCCGCATAAAAGCTCTGGGCTTATTCTGGCCCAAATAAGGCCCAATCTAACTTTTGGCCTATTAAAGGCCCTTGTTATTTATTGCACATATTAGGCCTGCGATATATTTACACATGCTAACAGGCTGTTGTTACTAACATCTCAAATTATGTTTATGCCTGTTAATGGCCCAACAAAACCACGGGCCTATCAATAAGAAGAAAGCTTAAGCTGGTTTAGGCCCAGATAGTTTCTGTGGGCTACATGTCAATTACAATCCATCATCGTTGTTAACCCAATTCGAATTGTGGGCCCGGAGGAATGTTGGCCCGCTGGGCTCCTACGATGCTTACGACCGGAAGGAGATCGATTATACCGAATACATTACTAAGATAAACCTACATTGTACAAAAAATAGCTTCATAATTTCTACGGCCTTTGGCAGCACGTTAAATCTTGTGTCCCAAAAAAATAAATTACAACCATACAACAAAAGGCCTATTGCATAAAAGTTTACAGTCCTTGAAGATAAATGCGCGATCATATCTATAGAAGCACAGATCATTTGACATCAGTGCTAATGTTTCAGGCTATAGAATCTAATGCAACAGCATGACCTTCCCCTTTTTTCCGCCATTGCTCTTGAACAACAAAGTAAATGTCTGATAGTCTGGTTTCAAAACCATTCATATCTTGACTACATTTGTCGACCACTATTCTTGTTTCATAAACGACCCCCATTAGGGATTGGACTTGTGTCTGGAGCACAGATATATCACTCTGTCTAGCCGGAAGATTTTGTTCAGTAGGTGATTTGGACGAGGTTACCTTGACAACCAACCCAAAATTATGCAGGAAGGTGCTTTTTGGACTGTTAGTGGAGAGATACTGATGCACTGCAGCAAGAAGTGACATTGTACCTGTGGTAGCCTTGTCACCTTCAGGTGGTTGTGGCTATTAAATCATTTGTTCCATAGCTTGTTGAAAGTTTGAATTTGTAGATTAGTGTACCAATAAGTTACTAATGAGACAAAAAAAACAAAATAACTTTCATGTTCATACAAAACTTATTTTGGTTAACTACTGTAATACATTACCATGTATTTTAGTGCTAACTGCATAATAAATTCACTTTCGGAACATATGTCCATGTAGCATGCCTACTGTATTGTCTATTTCCTCACATTTATAGACATGTATGGATAAAGAGACATGGTTTAAAGTAGGATGAACATAGTATGACATCATTCATATCATAGGCAAACAGATATCAAACAAACAGGCTATTGTATCATTGTGTGGGCACGTGAACACCACAACTAGATTACAAATGAAGACCAAAAGAATGTCATTCCTCTCTTTTAAAATGTGTAACGTGAAATGATAAGTTAAGAAAACTGTGTATAAAACTGAACAAAGTAACTCATCAGCTGCAAACCAAGCAGTTAACTGGATGCGTCACAGTAACAAGCAGTTCAAAGCCATGAGGAGTAAGGACTTACAACAGCGGCTTGAACTGGTGTGGTCATGCCCTTCATCTTGCTGGTGTGACAATCCTTGAAGATTTGCACTGCATTTGGTTCAGGTTCTTTTTGGTCCGCACAGGCTTTCCTCTGTATTTGGAACAAGTCAATATATATAAGATAATATGGCACAACAAAAGAAGGAAATAGCAACTATTTACAAGAGCCTTCCAGTGTGCAATATAGCTACGAGATCCTATTGTCTGTGGAATTTCACTTTAGAATGATTGGTCTTGTTCTTCAAACAGATAGACTTGTAAGGCACATACGTAAATACGAGTCAATATGTGATCTGATCAAATACATATACCCTACCTGATATTTTGGATCAGACGAGTGTTTAACAAGGGTTGTCCAGTCTTCATCCGTAATATATTCCACTGGAGATGTTTGGGCGATTTCATTGTTTTCCTTGCCTTCAAAGTGAGTTTTTCTAAGGTGATACCGATATTGTCACAGAGCAGACTGAAAAACATGAGTGCATGCTTGTTTAGTGGCATCATCTTTTGGATCCAACTTGAACCTCATCTATTGAAAAAAGAATAGGAGTCTCATTAGGAGGAAGCTAGAAAGTATGGGATAGAGCAAGACAATTTTACAAATTGCGATGAATAACATTACTTACGAATAAATGAACAAGGAAGGTGTTAAACTGGGTACCGTCTTTCTCATTCCTGTACTGGATCCATGTTGGGATGATACGTGCATGACACCTAACGACAACGGCTACCTCTGATACTAACTTGGCTGACTCTGTAGCATCACGTGGCCTTTTTAAACCTGCCTCAAAATGGATCTCCATTCTTCCTCCTTTAGATTTTTTTAATTTGTCAAGCATCATCCCTGATGTTTGTTTCCTCTTGCATCGTGGTGTTAGTTCAACAACAAATATGGAAAGTGTTAGTGCACATCAAACTGTGAGAGTACATATAAAGGAGCATGCAAATGCAACTTGACTCGGTCAGGTACCGCGCATCTTGGTGTTGATGCTCATGAGGTTCATCTGATCTTGCCAAGTATTGTAGTGTCAACAGTGCTTCATAAGTAGTGTTAGGTGTGGAGGCAGCATGGGCACATGCCACTTGTGGAGCATTCAAACGAGTTACTTATTGAGATGTCGGTACTGAAGGAAATATGCCCTAGAGGCAATAATAAAGTTGTTATTTTATATTTCCTTATTCATGATAAATGTTTATTACTCATGCTAGAATTGTATTAACCGGAAACTTGATACATGTGTGAATACATAGACAAAACACTATGTCCCTAGTATGCCTCTACTTGGCTAGCTCGTTAATCAAAGATGGTTAAGTTTCCTAGCCATGGACATGTGTTGTCATTTGATGAACAGGATCACATCATTAGGAGAATGATGTGATGGACAGGACCCATCTGTTAGCATAGCATAATGATCGTTCAGTTTTATTGCTACTGCTTTCTTCATGTCAAATACATATTCCTCCAACTATGAGATTATGCAACTCCCGGACACCGGAGGAATGCCTTTTGTGCTATCAAACGTCACAACACAACTGGGTGATTATAAATATGCTCTATAGGTATCTCCAAAGGTGTTTGTTGGGTTGGCATAGATCAAGACTAGGATTTGTCACTCCGAGTAACGGAGAGGTATCTCTGGGCCCTCTCGGTAATGCACATCATATGAAGCCTTGCAAGCAATGTGACTAATGAGTTAGTTGCAGGATGAAGCATTACGGAACGAGTAAAGAAACTTGCCAGTAACGAGATTGAACTAGGTATGGAGATACCGACGATCGAATCTCGGGCAAGTAACATACCGATGACAAAGGGAATAACGTATGTTGACATTGTGTTCGACCGATAAAGATCTTCGTAGAATATGTGGGAACCAATATGAGCATCCACGTTCCACTGTTGGTTATTGACCAGAGATGTGTCTCGGTCATGTCTACATAGTTCTCGAAACCGTAGGGTCCGCACGCTTAACGTTCGATGATGATATGTATTATATGAGTTATGTGTTTTGGTGATCGAATGTTGTTCGGAGTCCCGGATGAGATCACGGACATGACAAGGAGTCTCTAAATGGTTGAGAGGTAAAGATTGATATATTGGAAGGTTATATACAGACACCCGAATAGTTCCTAAGAGGTTCAGGGATTTTTCGGAGTACCGGGAGGTTACCGGACCCCCCCGGGAAAAGTTAATGGGCCTCATGGGCCATAGTGGAGAGGTGAGGGCATGCCATGGGAGGTGGTGCCCACCCCCCAAGCCAATTCGAATTGGACAAGGAGTGGGGGGCACGCCCCCCCTTTCCTTCTCCCTCTCCACCTCTTTCCCCTTCCCCCTCTTCGTAAAAAGGAAAAATAGAGGGGGGCCGAATCCTACTAGGAGTGGAGTCCTAGTTGGACTCCTCCCTCTATGGCGGGCCCCTTGGTGGCCGGCCTCCTCCCCTCCTCCTTTATATACGGGGGCAAGGGGGAACCCCAAAGCACATCAATTGTTTTAGCCATGTGCGGTGGCCCCCCTCCACCGTTTACTCCTCCGGTCAAATTGTCATAGTGCTTAGGCGAAGCCCTATGCGGATCACTTCACCAACACTGTCATCATGTTGTCGTGCTAACAGGAACTCATCGACTCCTTCGTGCCTCTACCGGATCAAGAGTTCGAGGGACGTCATAGAGCTGAACATGTGCAGAACTCGGAGGTGTTGTATGTTCGGTACTTGATCGGTTGATTCGAGAAGACGTTCGACTACATCAACCGCGTTAAGTTAACGCTTCCGCTTTCGGTCTACGAGGGTACATGGACACACTCTCCCCTCTCGTTGCTATGCATCTCCTAGATAGATCTTGCGTGAGCGTAGGAATTTTTTTGAAATTACATGCTACATTCCCCAACAGTGGCATCCGAGCATGCGTAGATGATATGCATGAGTAGAACACAAAGAGTTGTTGGCGGTGTCGGTGTCAAAACCGGCAGATCTCGGGTAGGGGGTCCCGAACTGTGCATTTAACGATCGACGGTAACAAGGAGGCAAGGGACACAATGTTTACCCAGGTTCGGGCCCTCTTAATGGAGGTAATACCCTACTTCCTGCTTGATTGACTTTGATGAGTATAGGGGTTACAAGAGTTGATCTACCTCGAGATCATAATGGCTAAACCCTAGATGTCTAGCCTTTATGATTGTGATCGCCCCTCTGGACTAAACCCTCTGGTTTATATAGACACCAAAGGGATCTAGGGTTTTACAGAGTCGGTTACAGGGAAAGGAAGGTACATGATCTGAATGCCAAGCTTGCCATCCACGCAAAGGAGAGTCCCATCCGGACACGGGGGAGGTTCTTCTATCTCGTATCTTCACGGCCCATCAGTCCGACCCATGTCACATAGGCCGGCTCCCCGAGGACCCCATAGTTCAGGACTCCCTCAGTAGCCCCTGAACCGGGCTTCAATGACGATGTGTTTGGGGCACAGATTGTCTTCGGCATTGCAAGGCAGGTTCCTTCTCCAAATACTCCAACGCAGTCCTCCATGCAAAGTAGCTGTATCCGGCTTCATTAAACAATTACAGCCTTAAGTTGTAAGGGAAAAAAATATTCGAAACAAAATAAGTCACGTCCATAGGCGATTTTTTCGGCGAGGCATTATGTCCTCGCCTTGTTAGCATTCCGAACCATCTTACGACCCTGTTTCGCATTTCGAGGCACGACCATTGACACGTCTTGTCAAAGCAGAGATCGTGTCCCCTTATCACGGGATTCTCATTAACAGGGGTTTGGGTAATCCAACCATGCTGTTCACACATCCCCTTGGGAATAGGCGAGATTTAAGGCTTTAGAGGGGACGCTTGATATCCACTGCCTTTATAAGAAGACAAAGATCCATCTTTTTACCAGACTCCTTCCTCCTCTGCCTATCTGCCATTCGAGCTCCAGCGCCCAAGTCCCAATCCTTTCCACCGCCACCAAACACTCCTAGCCATGTCCGGATCTGGAGCGCAAGGCATGTGTATGTCTACCTCTGTTACAGAGGAAAACATAAAGGATCTCCGCGAAGCTGGATACTTGGCCACGGACATAGTCCACCGGCTCCCTACCAAAAAGTAGATCGTTCCCACTCCAAAGCCTAATGAAAGGGTAGTGTTCATCCCCCATTTCCTTCGCGGACTAGGGTTTCCCCTTCATCCTTTCGTCCGCGGTCTCATGTTTTACTATGGGTTAGATTTCCATGATCTAGCCCCAAATTCCTTCCTCAACCTTTTGTTGTTTATCATCGTGTGGAGGCATTCCTCCGTGTCCCTCCCCACTTCGACCTATGGCTCAAGGTCTTCAATGTGAAGCTGAAGGTGGTCGAAGGCCAACACGCGGAGTGCGCCGCCGCCATGGTGAGCAAACTCCCCAACATCACCTAGCCAAAGGGGACCTTTATGGAGTCTGTCAAGGGATGGTAGCAGGGGTGGTTCTATATCACCGAACCCCACGACACCACATGGGCCGCCGCTCCTGAGTTCAAGTCCGAGCCCCCGATGCGGCTTACATCCTGGCTCAACAAGGGCCTAGATTGGGAGTCGCCTAACGAGGTGACGACGCTGGAGAGCCGCGTCATGGGCATGATAAACAAGAGCACCAGCCTTGCCAGTGTGATCCAGGTGATGCTTTTTCGCTGGATTCTCCCTTGTCACTGCCGGACCCAACATACGTGGGAATTTGACCCGGCCGGTCCTCGGACCCTGCAGCGGTTCTTCGGCACAATGCACGAAGACATATGGAAGCTGCTCTTCAAGGCTCAAAAGTCGTGGCCGGAAACGACTGAAGACAGCAGCCTTGACAGCGCTCGTCCGACTACTCCTGTAAGTTTTATGATGACCCTAATTTGCAAATCCAAGGGGTATATTGAACTTTCTTACTCCATAGGGCTGGACCAAGAAGGCGAAGCAGATTAGATGTCCGGCTCCGTTGCCGAAGACCAGGCCACCCCTTTGCTGACGAAGATGTTGGTTCCGGCGCCGTATCAGGCGCCGGAGAAGAAGGCCAAGAAGAAGGGCAAGGAGGCCAGAAGTGGCCTCCGCCGTAAGGGTGATTCAGATGTCGTGTCCGAAGACTCTGAGTCCTCCTCCTCTCATGACGAAGATGTAGAGGAGGAGGGGAGCAACTCTCCCCTTAAGGGGGGAAGGAAGAAAAGGGCAGCTTCCATGAATCTAGAGGCGGAAGCGTCCAAGAAGGGGAAACCCTCCCTTTTGGACGATTCCAAAGCAGATGCTGATGCCATCCCTGAGTGGCACCCCAGGCCGAAGCCCTTGGCTGGATCGGAAGTATCCGAAGACACCGTATATATATATCCAAATTTATGCCTTATAGTTCCAATACATTGGTTTTACGCGTTGCAGCCCGGCTCGTGATCTCCCTCAACGATCATCATCAACTGGGAACTCACTACGGCCGAACGCGTTGGAGAGTGAATCTCCTCCACAGGTTTCTCCGCCTACCTCTACGGACAACACTGAAGTGCTATTTCAAAGAACCTCTCCAAGTCACAGGGAGGTGCGGGAGGCCGTGAAAGTGGCGACGGAGGGTAATACCTCTGTTACCAAAGAGAGGGGGAAATCAACTCCCATAGAGACCGGCGACGGGGGCCATGCTAAATTCGGCCCCCAACCCAATATTATTTCGGAGACCCAGACGGCTCCGGAATCCGACCAGCAGCCTCCTTCGAGAGAAGGGGGCGCGCCGTCTCCACCGGCTTCCTCTACCGGTCCGGAGGTGCCGGACACTCTGGTGGAAGCGCTTCAGAGTGCTTCCATTATGGAGGAACACCGTACCCTTATGGGTATGGTGGTTGAAAAGGTTTGGTCCGCTAAGAGCAGATTGAACCAAGCCTATACCAGCCTTCTAACAGGCTATGAGGCATGTGACGTAATATTTTTTTGGCTATTTTCAAAAGTAATACATGTATATAGATAGTAGCCCCTGAGACTCTGTTTGGCTCTCGTGAAGAAGGGCCATACATAGGATCGAATAATATTCCGCAGGAGCCAACATATATATCTCTTTTGATAAACAGGTTGCAAAGCTAGCACCAACGTCGCATGCTGCCGAAGTCTCCGAGCTAAAGCGGAGGTTGGAGGAAAAGCAAGGTGAAGAATATCTAAAATGATATGAGTTTCAATTTGTTATCTAAATGAGCTTTATGATTACGCTCATAGGTGACACATCTGAGTTCGAGGCCCTCAAGAGTGCTCTGGCCGAGGCCAGGAAGGAGGCGGGCGAGGAATGATCCGCCCGTCAAAAGCATGAGGCGAGGTTGGATGAAGTCCAACAGGAGCTCACTGATGCTATAAGAAAATGTGAGTCCTTGGAGCGCAAGGTGTTGGATCGAGACTCCGAACTTTCTACGACGCTCCAAAGTGTGAAGGTGGCCGGGGTTGAAGCCCAAGGCGCTTGTCAGGAAATACGAGAAGCCAAGCAGATCGCAGCGGGTAAGGCCTTTAATATGCAAAGCAAATTCCTAAGGAGAAAGTACACCTTTCTGACATGCATTTGGAGTTCTCTGATACGTCTCCAACGTATCTATAATTTTTGATTGTTCCATGCTATTATATTACCCCTTTTGGATGTTTATGGGCTTTATTTTACACATTTATATCATTTTTGGGACTAACCTACTAACCGGAGGACTAGCCCATATTGCTGTTTTTTTGCCTATTTCAGTATTTCGAAGAAAAGGAATATCAAACGGAATCCAAACGGAATGAAACCTTCGGGAGCGTGATTTTTGGAACAAACCTGATCCGGAGAGCTTGGAGTGCAAGTCAAGAAGCTCCTGAGGGCCCCACAAGATAGGGGGCCGCGCCCCCCTGTAGGGCGCACCCCCCTGTCTCGTGGGCCCCTCGGGCGGCCACCGACGTACTTCTTCCTCCTATATATACCTACGTACCCCAAAAACATCTAGGAGCACCACGAAACACAATTTCCACCGCCGTAACCTTCTGTATCTGTGAGATCCCATCTTGGAGCCTTCGCCGGCACTCTGCCGGAGGGGGAATCAACCATGGAGGGCCTCTACATCAACATCCTTGCCCCTCCGATGACTTGTGAGTAGTTTACCACAGACCTACGTGTCCATAGTTATTAGCTAGATGGCTTCTTCTCTCTTTTTGGATCTCAATACAATGTTCTCCCCCTCTCTTGTGGAGATCTATTCGATGTAAACTCTTTTTGCGGTGTGTTTGTCAAGATCCGATGAATTGTGGGTTTATGATAAAGTTTATCTATGAATAATATTTGAATCTTCTCTGAATTCTTTTATGTATGATTGAGTTATATTTGCAAGTCTCTTCGAATTATCAGTTTGGTTTGGCCTACTAGATTGGTCTTTCTTGCCATGGGAGAAGTGCTTAGCTTTGGGTTCAATCTTGCGGTGTCCTTACCCAGTGACAGAAAGGGTTGAAAGGCACGTATTGTATTGTTGCCATCAAGGATAACAAGATGGGGTTTATATCATATTGCATGTGTTTATCCCTCTACATCATGTCATCTTGCTTAATGTGTTACTCTGTTCTTATGAACTTAATACTCTAGATGCAGGCAGGAGTCGATCGATGTGTGGAGTAATAGTAGTAGATGCAGGCAGGAGTCGGTCTACTTGTTATGGACGTGATGCCTATATACATGATCATGCCTAGATAATCTCATAACTATGCGCTTTTCTATCAATTGCTCGACAGTAATTTGTTCACCCACCGTAATACTTATGCTATCTTGAGAGAAGCCTCTAGTGAAACCTATGGCCCCCGGGTCTATCTCTTATCATATTTGCTTTCAATCTATCTTTATTTGCATCTTTACTTTTTGCATCTATATTATAAAATACCAAAACTATATTTATCTTATCATACTATCTTTATTAGATCTCACTTTCGCAAGTGGACGTGAAGGGATTGACAACCCCTTTACTGCGTTGGTTGCGAGTTCTCAGTTTGTTTGTGTAGGTGCGTGGGACTTTTGAGGAGCCTCCTACTGGATTGATACCTTGGTTCTCAAAACTGAGGGAAATACTTACGCTACACTTTGCTGCATCACCCTCTCCTCTTCAAGGAAAACCAATGCAAGCTCAAGATGTAGCAAGAAGGATTTATGGCGCCGTTGTCGGGGAGGTCTTCGCTCAAGTCAAGACATACCAAGTACCTATCACAAACCCATCTCCCTCGCATTTACATTATTTGCCATTTGCCTCTCGTTTTCCTCTCCCCCACTTCACCCTTGACATTTTATTCGCCCTCTCTTTCCCAATATCCTCCTCTCTTTTCGCTTGCCCTTTTTCTGTTTGCTTGTGTGTTGGATTACTTGTTGCCATGGCACAAGATAATACCAAATTGTGTGATTTCTCGAATACCAATAATAATGATTTCCTTAGTACTCCGATTGCTCCTCTTAATGATGTTGAGTCTTGTGAAATCAATACCGCTTTGCTGAATCTTGTTATGAAAGATCAATTTGCCGGCCTTCCTAGTGAAGATGCCGCTACTCATCTAAACAATTTTGTTGATTTGTGTGAATTGCAAAAGAAGAAAGATATGGATAACAATATTGTCAAATTGAAGTTATTTCCGTTTTCACTTAGAGATCGTGCTAAAGTTTGGTTTTCGTCTTTGCCTAAAAATAGTATTGATTCTTGGAACAAGTGCAAAGATGCTTTTATCTCTAAGTATTTTCCTCCCGCTCAGATCATCACTCTTAGGAACGATATTATGAATTTTAAACAACTTGATCATGAGCATGTTGCCCAATCTTGGGAAAGAATGAAGTTGATGCTTCGCAATTGCCCTACTCATGGTTTGAATTTATGGATGATCATACAAAAAAATTATGCCGCGGGAGGCATGTTTATGGAAATTACGTTAGGAGATGCTACAAAATTGCTTGATAATATTATGGCTAATTATTCTCAATGGCACACCGAAAGATCTTCTAGTAAAAAAGTGCATGCTATAGAAGAAATCAATGTTTTAAGTGGAAAGATGGATGAACTTATGAAGATGTTTGCTACTAAAAATACTCCTCTTGATCCCAATGATATGCCTTTTTCTTCCTTGATTGAGAATAATAATGAATCTATGGATATGAATTTTGTTGGTAGGAATAGTTTTGGAAATAATGCTTATAGAGGAAATTTTAATGCTAGACCGTTCCCTAGTAATTCCTCTAATAATTATGGAAATTCCTACAATAATTCTTATGGTAATTTTAATAAGATGCCCTCTGATTTTGAGAATAGTGTGAAAGAATTTATGATTTCTCAAAAGAATTTTAATGCTTTGCTTGAAGAAAAATTGCTCAAAGTTGATGATTTGGCTAGGAACGTTGATAGACTTTCGCTTGATGTTAATTCTCTTAAACTTGGATCTTCTTCTCCTAAGCATGATATCAATGAGTCTCTCAAAATAATGAGAATTTCCATTGACGAGTGCAAGGAAAGAACCGCTAGATTGCGTGCTAAAAAAGAAAGCTTTATAAAAGCGTGTTCTTCTAGTTTCCATGAAAATAATGATGAGGATCTTAAAGTTATTGATGCGTCTCTGATTAGATCTATGTTTTGCAATATGAATTTTGATGATTGTGGGAGTGATGATGAATCAACTTTGCCTAGAAGGCGTCCCAAAAATTCGGAGTCTTTAGATCTTGATGTTAAATTTGGTAAAAGTGAGATTGGAGAATCTTCAACTTCTAATAATGTTGAACCCACTATCTCGGATTTCAAGGAATTTGATTATGATAATTGTTCTTTAAAAGGGTGTATTTCCTTGTTGCAATCCGTTGTTAATTCTCCTCATGCTTATAGTCAAAACAAAGCTTTTACCAAACATATTGTTGATGCCCTGATGCAATCTTATGATGAAAAACTTAATTTGGAAGTTTCTATACCTAGAAAACTTAATGATGAGTGGGAACCTACTATAAAGATTAGAATTAAAGATTATGAGTGTTTTGCTTTGTGTGATTTGGGTGCTAGTGTTTCCACGATTCCGAAAACTTTATGTGATATTCTAGGTTTCCATGATCTTGATGATTGCTCTTTAAATTTGCACCTTGCGGATTCCACCATTAAAAAGCCTATGGGAAGGATCAATGATGTTCTTATTGTTGAAAATAGAAATTTGGTGCCCATAGATTTTATCGTTCTTGATATAGATTGCAATCTTTCTTGCCCTATTATTCTTGGTAGACCTTTCCTTAGAACGATTGGTGCGATTATTGATATGAAGAAAGGGAATATTAGATTCCAATTTCCCTTAAAGAAAGGCATGGAGCACTTTCCAAGAAAGAAAGTCAAATTACCTTATGAATCTATCATGCGTGCTACTTATGAATTTAGTGCCAAAGATGGCACTCGTTAGATCTATCTTTGCTTTTTATGCCTAGCTAGGGGCGTTAAACGATAGCGCTAGTTGGGAGGCAACCCAATTTTCTTTATGTTTTTTGTTTTTGCTCCTATTTAGTAATAAATCTTGCATCTACCTTATGGTTACATGTGTTTTTACGTTTTAATTAGTGTTTATACCAAGTAGAACCTATAGGATAACCTACTATGATAGTTGATTTGATTCTGCTGAAAAACAGAAACTTTGTGCGCACGAATATAATTTTGTTAAATCACATGAACGTGATTTTGCATTGATTCTGTTTGATGCTGTTCAATAAACAAATTGTACATGACTTCCTATTTTGATATGATTTTTAGAGTTCCAGAAGTTTGCGTTAGTTACAGATTGCTACAGACTGTTCTGTTTTTGACAGATTCTGTTTTTCGTGTGTTGTTTGCTTCAATGCATCTATGGCTAGTAGTTCAGTCTATGAACCATAAGGAAGTTGGAATACAGTAGGTTTAACACCAAATTAAATAAAGAATGAGTTCATGACAGTACCTTATGTGGTGGTTTTGTTTTCTTTCACTAACGGAGCTTATAAGATTTCCTGTTGAGTTTTGTGTTGTGAAGTTTTCAAGTTTTGGGTAAAGCTTTTATGGACTATGCAATAAGGAGTGGCAAGAGCCTAAGCTTGGGGATGCCCATGGCACCCCAAGATATTCAAAAATAGCCAAAATCCTAAGCTTTGTGATGCCCCGGGAAGGCATCCCCTCTTTCGTCTTTGTTCATTGGTAACTTTACTTGGAGTTATATTTTTATTCGCCACATGATATGTGTTTGGCTTGGAGCGTCGTGTATTATATTAGTATTTGATTTTTAGTTTACCACAATCATACTTGCTGTACACACCTTTTGGGATAAGCCTATTTGATTAGAATTTGCTAGAATACTCTATGTGCTTCACTTATATCTTTTGAGCTTGATAGTTTTTGCTCTAGTGCTTCACTTATATCTTTTAGAGCACGGTTGTCTTAATTTTGAAGAAATTGCTAGTCTCTCATGCTTCACTTATATTATTTTGAGAGTCTTTTAGAACAGCATGGTATTTGCTATTATCATAAAGTTGGTCCTAGAATGATGAGCATCCAAGTTGGGTATAATAAAAACTATCATAGAAAGTGAATTGGATGTTATGATCAATTTGATACTTGATAATTGTTTTGAGATATGAAGGTAGTGATATTAAAGTCATGCTAGTTGGGTGATTATGAATTTAAAGAATGCTTGAGTTGAAGCTTGTGATTCCCGTAGCATGCATGTATGGTGAACCGCTTTGTGATGAAGTTGGAGCACAATTTTATTTATTGATTGTCTTCCTTATGAGTGGCGGTCGGGGACAAGCGATGGTCTTTTCCTACCAATCTATCCCCCTAGGAGCATGCGCGTAGTACTTTGGTTTTTGATGACTTCTAAATTTCTGCAACAAGTATATGAGTTCTTTTGATTAATGTTGAGTCCATGGATTATACGCACTCTTTCACCCTTCCACCATTGCTAGTCTCTCTTGTATCGTGCAACTTTTGCCGGTACCATACACCCACCATTTACCTTCCTCAAAACAGCCACCATACCTAGCTATTATGGCATTTCCATAGCCATTCCGAGATATATTGCCATGCAACTTTCCACCGTTCCATTCATATGACATGCATTACTTTTGTCATATTGCTTTTTGCATGATCATGTAGTTGACATTGTATTTGTGGCAAGGCCACCTTCATAATTTTCATACATGTCGCTCTTGATTCATTGCATATCCCTGTACACCGCCGGAGGCATTTATATAGAGTCATATCTTGTTCTAGCTTTGAGTTGTAAATCCATAAAAGTGTGATGATCTTCATTATTAGAGCATTGTCCTAGTGAGGAAAGGATGATGAAGACTATGATTCCCCCACAAGTCGGGATGAGGCTTCGGACTTTACAAAAAGAAAAAAAAGGAAAAAAGGGGAGAAAGGCCAAAAAGAAAAAAAAGGCCAAATAAAAAAAGAAAGAAAAATGAGAGAAAAAGAGAGAAGGGACAATGCTACTATCTCTTTTTCCACACTTGTGCTTCAAAAATAGCAGCATGATCTTCATGTTAGAGAGTATCATATGTTGTCACTTTCATATACTAGTGGGAATTTTTCATTATAGAACTTGGCTTGTATATTCCAATGATGGGCTTCCTCAAAGTGCCCTAGGTCTTCGTGAGCAAGCAAGTTGGATGCACCCCACTTTCTTTTGTTGAGCTTTCATATATTTATAGCTCTAGTGCATCCGTTGCATGGCAATCCCTACTGACTCACATTGATGTCTATTAATGGGCATCTCCATAGCCCGTTGATACGCCTAGTTGATGTGAGACTATCTTCTCCTTTTTGTCTTCTCCACAACCACCATTCTATTCCACATATAGTGATATGTCCATGGCTCACGCTCATGTATTGCGTGAAAGTTGAAAAAGTTTGAGATTATTAAAGTATGAAACAATTGCTTGGCTTGTCATCGGGGTTGTGCATGATTAAATAATTTGTGTGATGTAGATAGAGCAACAGCCAGGCTATATGATTTTGTAGGGATAACTTTCTTTAGCCATGTTATTTTGAGAAGACATGATTACTTTGATTAGTATTCTTGAAGTATTACTATTTATTATGTCAATATGAACTTTTATTTTGTATTCATTTGGATCTGAACATTCAAGCCACAATAAAGAAAATTACATTATGAATTATGCTAGGTAGCATTCCACATCAAAAATTTCTTTTTTATCATTTACCTACTCGAGGACGAGCAGGAATTAAGCTTGGGGATGCTTGATACGTCTCCAATGTATCTATAATTTTTTATTGTTCCATGCTATTATATTACCCCTTTTGGATGTTTATGGGCTTTATTTTACACATTTATATCATTTTTGGGACTAACCTACTAACAGGAGGCCCAACCCATATTGCTGTTTTTTTGCCTATTTCAGTATTTCGAAGAAAAGGAATATCAAACGGAGTCCAAACGTAATGAAACCTTCGGGAGCGTGATTTTTGGAACAAACCTGATCCGGAGAGCTTGGAGTGCAAGTCAAGAAGCTCTCGAGGGCCCCACGAGATAGGGGGTCGCCCCCCCTGTAGGGCACGCCCCCCTGTCTTGTGGGCCCCTCGGGCGGCCACCGACGTAGTTCTTCCTCCTATATATACCTACGTACCCCGAAAACATCTAGGAGCACCACGAAACACAATTTCCACCGCTGTAACCTTCTGTATCCGCGAGATCCCATCTTGGAGCCTTCGCCGGCACTCTGCCGGAGGGGGAATCAACCACGGAGGGCCTCTACATCAACATCCTTGCCCCTTCGATGATTTGTGAGTAGTTTACCACAGACCTACGGGTCCATAGTTATTAGCTAGATGGCTTCTTCTCTCTTTTTGGATCTCAATACAATGTTCTCCCCCTCTCTTGTGGAGATCTATTCGATGTAAACTCTTTTTGCGGTGTGTTTGTCGAGATCCGATGAATTGTGGGTTTATGATCAAGTTTATCTATGAATAATATTTGAATCTTCTCTGAATTCTTTTATGTATGATTGAGTTATCTTTGCAAGTCTCTTCGAATTATCAGTTTGGTTTTGCCTACTAGATTGGTCTTTCTTGCCATGGGAGAAGTGCTTAGCTTTGGGTTCAATCTTGCGGTGTCCTTACCTAGTGACAGAAAGGGTTGAAAGGCACGTATTGTATTGTTGCCATCGAGGATAACAAGATGGGGTTTATATCATATTGCATGTGTTTATCCCTCTACATCATGTCATCTTGCTTAATGCGTTACTCTGTTCTTATGAACTTAATACTCTAGATGCAGGCAGGAGTCGGTCGATGTGTGGAGTAATAGTAGTAGATGCAGGCAGGAGTCGGTCTACTTGTTATGGACATGATGCCTATATACATGATCATGCCTAGATAATCTCATGACTATGCGCTTTTGTATCAATTGCTCGATAGTAATTTGTTCACCCACCGTAATACTTATGCTATCTTGAGAGAGGCCTCTAGTGAAACCTATGGCCCCCGGGTCTATCTCTTATCATATTTGCTTTCAAACTACCTTTATTTGCATCTTTACTTTTTGCATCTATATTATAAAATACCAAAAATATATTTATCTTATCATACTATCTTTATTAGATCTCACTTTCACAAGTGGCCGTGAAGGGATTGACAACCCCTTTACTACGTTGGATGCGAGTTCTCAGTTTGTTTGTGTAGGTGCGTGGGACTTTTGAGGAGCCTCCTACTAGATTGATACCTGGTTCTCAACTGAGGGAAATACTTACACTACACTTTGCTGCATCACCCTCTCCTCTTCGAGGAAAACCAACGCAAGCTCAAGACGTAGCATTCTCCAGGAGCGTTTGCGGATCTGCCCCGAAGTGCTGCAGATGCCGCGGATTTCTTCCGAGCCGAAGAGGGGAGCTCAACAGAGAAACTGTTCTGGTCACAGTACCTTGTGCCAGAGCAACCCTTGCCCCTGAGTGATCAGCTGAAACAGCTGACCGAGCTACATAGGATGGCCGAACTGGCCATGAAGGATGTCATAGTCCGCCTTTGGCCAGCCGAACCCATACCTATAGCTACTTTGGGCTTGTGAAGCGGCTAGTCGATGCCTGCCCACTGCTTGATGCTATAAAGCGGTCATTCTGTATCGAATGTGCCCAGTTGGCCTTCGCCCGTGTCAAGGTGCAGTGGGCGAAGATGAATGCCACGAGTCTTGCAACTGAGGGACCGCCCGCAGGCAAAGAGCATCGTACGCCGGAGCGATACTTCAACAATGTCCTTGAGGGCTCCCGCATTATAGAGGGCTTGTGTTCAAAGGACATCAGTTTTGAATGAATGTATCCGTGCTGCCCAAACTTTGTATAATGAAAACAAGGCATTTGTGTAATTTTAGACTTGTTTCATCTGAAATTATGTATCCTCCGTTGCAACCGTTTATTGAATCTGAGAGTTGGCCAGTCGTTGGCTTCAACCCCTCGCGTAGATACACGGGGGTGTTCGGAACAGCACAGAAACACACTTAACCCAATGACTTGGTCCTTGAAGGAGGTGCTAGTGCGGCGAACCAGGCAATCAAACTATGCGTCTTTATCACTCTCACTTAGCCATAGGAGTTTGACAATAAGATGTTAGGCGCAACCCCTGATATTGTTCAGTGATCCGAACTCGGGTGCTCTAGACACCTGACCAGGTAAAAAACCAGTCCTTCGTGTTACACAGAAAAAATCGCAAGAGATTTATACTAAGTCACCGAATAGCTAACCAGCTCTCGCTGCATCATGATAGTCAGTTTTCGGCTTTCTCTACTAAGGTGTTTATCCGGCTAACCAGAAACACAATTCCAGTAGTTATCCCTTTACTTCCTTAGCCAAACAATCAGAATGTAAAGTAGTAACCACAGGAGCCGGGCAACCCAACTATTGACCCAAGACATGATTCGGAGGCGATGCATATAATGCTAGATGCGGGATGCCGAATTGCACTGTGAAAGTGTTCGGACTTGTGGTAAATATAAGAGATGTACGCGGCTGAATGGAGCCCCTGGCGATTTAGGTCATGCCGAGGTGTACATGACAATCAGATGAAAAAGAAGAAAAAATACATAATAGGAAATAAGCCAGTACCGAATAGTTTAGGCGAAGAACTGTTTCCATTATAGTCTAATTGATACGTCAAAACGTATTTGTATAAACAATGCTATAAGCATTAAGGCTATTTTACATACCAAGAGAAAGGAAAGTAGTGTGCAGGTACTAAAAGGGGGAGGGGTGATCTTGAAAGATCCTTTAGGTACTCCGCCGTACATCTGCGCTGCTTTTCGCCTTGGTGTGTGATCCTTTGAAAGGGTTGATGAATGAGTTTTCATAAGGGACCAGCAAAAGGGCCCTTGACACCATAAAAAGGTGATGTTGGTTGTAAGGAACCTGAAAAGGGAAAATGAAGTTAAGAAAAAGATAGATGGTGGTACGGATACGGTTGAGCCGTATTGTGGACTTTATCCTTGATATGCCTCCATCGTCGCCCATGGTATTTTTAGTGCGTAGTTATGTGCACGCGGTACATACGCTGCTGTTCGGCTCGGGCAAAGACAGAGGCCATATTGCTAATCGAGCTCCTGACGAGCTGGATTATCATTTTGCGGGTTGGTTTGGACTCATTTGACAGGGTCCGGGGGCTTGACTGCTGATGTGGAGTTTGGCTTGACAAGGCCGACCTGCACTTCCGCTGCGAGGGTTGTGGTGTGTTCCTCAGTACGGAGGGAGCGATCCATGTTTCCATGGACTGTTATAACACCGCGTGGTCCTGGCATCTTGAGTTTTAGATAGGCATAGTGTGGGACCACATTAAATCGGGCAAACACAATTCGTCCGAGTAGTGCATGATAGCCACTGCGAAAAGGGACGATGTCGAAGATCAAGTCTTCGCTTTGGAAGTTGTCCGGTGAACCTAAGACCACTTCCAATGTGATTGAGCCCGTTGAAAGCACAGGTGTTCCCTAGGTGATTTTGGTAATTAATGTCAACATATCTCTTGTTGGACTAATACTTTTATCTAGTGTATTTCAGTTAAGTCCAACAGTGGAGTGGCATGGACAAGAAGATGTGGAACCCCTTCAAGATGCGAAGGACAAAGGATTAGCTCAAGCCCAAAAGTTCAAGACTCTACATTTTCTATTTCAGTGATCCAATACCACATTGAGTCCATAGGAAAGCCAATACTATTAAAAGGGGATGAGGTGTTGTTTAATGGCTTGCTTGCTCAAAATGCTTAGTGATTTGCTCCAAAGCCCTCAACCACTTTCTCATATCCACATATGTCCCAAAGTCAAACTCGGCCCCACCGATTTGATCCATCTGGCGCCACCGAGTTCATTTGACATAGCCACTTCCAGAAACCCTAGTCACTTCGGTCTAACCGATGGGATCTCGGTCTCACCGAGATGGGCTTGCAAACTCCCTGTTGTCTATTGCAATATTTTCGGCCTCACCGAAAATATGTAATCGGTCACACCGAGTTTGCCTGACCAACTCTCTGTTTTGCTTATTACCAAATCGGTCCTATCGAGTTGTGTAATCGGTCAAACCGAGATGATGTTTTACCCTAACCCTTGCACAACGGTTCCATCAAGTTGACCATATCGGTCCAACTGAAATGACTAATGGTCACATTATGAACTAAATCGGTTCGACTGAGTTTTCTGATTCGGTCCCACCGAGTTTGGTGAATTGTGTGTAACGGTTAGATTTTGTGTGGAGGCTATATATACCCCTCCACCCACTCCTCATTCGTGAGGAAAGCCATCAGAATGTGCCTACACTTCCAGCATTCATTTTCTGAGAGAGAACCACCTACTCATGTGTTGAGTCCAAGTTATTCCAATCCAACCATATGAATCTTGATCTCTAGCCTTCCCCAAGTTACTTTCCACTCAAATCATCTTTCCACCAAATCCAATCCTATGAGAGAGAGTTGAGTGTTGGGGAGACTATCATTTGAAGCACAAGAGCAAGGAGTTCATCATCAACACACCATCTATTACCTTTTGGATAGTGGTGTCTCCTAGATTGGTTAGGTGTCACTTGGGAGCCTCCAACAAGATTGTGGAGTTGAACCAAGGAGTTTGTAAGGGCAAGGAGATCGCCTACTTCGTGAAGATCTACCCTAGTGAGGCAAGTCCTTCGTGGGCGATGGCCATGGTGGGATAGACAAGGTTGCTTCTTC
Source organism: Triticum aestivum (assembly GCF_018294505.1). Lineage (NCBI taxonomy): Eukaryota > Viridiplantae > Streptophyta > Magnoliopsida > Poales > Poaceae > Triticum > Triticum aestivum. The sequence continues at coordinate 328,258,331 of NC_057795.1, read as the reverse complement.
ATGGACCCTTCGTGGGTGGATCCCTCCATGGACTCGCGCAACCGTTACCCTTCGTGGGTTGAAGTCTCCATCAACGTGGATGTACAATAGCACCACCTATCGGAACCACGCCAAAAACATCCGTGTCTCCAATTGCGTTTGCACACTCCAATCCCATGCCTTTACTTCCTTGCAAGTTGCATGCTTTACTTTCCGCTGCCCATATACTCTTTGCATGCTTGCTTGATATGTATTGTGAATGGTTAAACTTGTGCCTAAACTCCACCTAAACTTGAAAAACTTAAAAACTGCCAACTTTGTGTGTTAAGGGTCTATTCACCCCCCCTCTAGACACCTCTTCTCGATCCTTTCAATTGGTATCAGAGCTTCGGTCTCCATTGCTTTGGTTTAAACACCATCAGAGGAAGATGGATGAGTCTACTTTGGGGAGTCTTAGACATAGAGTGCCTATACTTGATGGAGAGTACTTTCATGAGGGGAAACATGAGATGCTTGTGATTTTCAATGAATATCATTTGAACAAGTACATTACTAGCCCTTGTGCACCTCATGTTGATCCTATGCATCCTACAATTGATGAGTCCAATGACATGATTCACAATCTTAGGACTGTTAATCTTATCACTAGAGGTTTGCCTAGAAACTTGATTGGTTGCTTGCCTACTCTTAAGTGTGCCTACACTATATGGAGATTTCTTAAGGAACGGTTTCCAAATTATTCCTTGCAATCTAGATGAGATTCTTCATAAGTCTATTGCCTTGAATAAGATGAATTCCAATGATCCTAAGTTTGGTGATTATCTATTTGAGCTTACAAATCTTATGCGTGCCAAAGGAGATGTTGGAATTATTAGCAATATTAATTCTGAAGCTATTAGAATTCATAAAGAAGATCATTGTCAAAACCATTTATCTAATGAATAACCCTCTCTAGGAATTGATCCATCACATGACGATGTTGAACATGGATACTATGATGAGGATGATGATAGTGACTATGATCTTGATGATGCAATGAGACACTTTGGTCTTATGGAAAATCTTCGAGGATACATGGCAGGAGGAAAGGAATGGGTCCTTTATAGTGGATGTATCGATCACATGACCAGAGATAAAGATATGTTTCGTGAGCTTGCTGAAAACGACGGCCCTCGAAAGTATGTCACTTTTGGTGATAGCTCAAAGGGTAAGGTGGTTGGCCTCGGTAAGGTGGCCATCTCACATGATAGCTCCATACAAAATGTCATGCTCGTTGAATCTCTTGGCTATAATCTGCTTTCTGTTTCTAGACTAGCTGGCTTTGGTTTCAATGTCCTATTTACCAAAGTAGATTGCCAAGTGTTTTGTAGAGATAATCATAAAATGGTCTTTACCGATATACGAAAAGGTGATCTATACATTGTTGATTTCACTAAAAAGGCTCAACCTAGAACTTGCTTAATTGCTAAATCTTCTAAAGGTTGGTTGTGGCATAGATGGTTAGGTCATGTGGGCATGCGAAACCTTGACAAGCTTATTAAAGGTGATCATATCCTTGGTGTTAAAGATGTCATATTTGATAAGGATAGACTTTGCAGCGCTTGCCAAGCAGGAAAACAGGCTGGAGGAAGCCATCCCGTGAAGAACATCATGACCACAAGGAGGGCACTCGAGCTACTTCATATGGATCTTTTCGGTCCCAATGCTTACAAAAGTCTCGGTGGAAACTCATTTGGTCTTGTTATAGCGTGGGTGTTCTTTCTCGATGATAAATCGCAGGTCCAAAAGATCTTCAAAAACTTTGCTAGGAAGGCCCAAAATCAATTTGAAGTGAAGATCAATAAGGTTCATAGTGACAACGGAACAGAGTTCAAGAACGCTAATGTGGACACCTTTCTTGACGAAGAAGGGATTTCACATGAGTTCTCGGCTACGTACACACCTCAACAAAATGGAGTTGTCGAGAGGAAGAACCAGACACTCATCAAAATGGCAAGAATGATGCTTGATGAGTACAAGACGCCAAAGCACTTTTGGGCGGAAGCGGTTGAGACAGCTTGTCATGCAACAAATCGCTTGTATCTTCACAAGCTACTCGGCAAGACGGCATACGAGCTCGTACCAGTAACAAACCCCAAGTTGGATACTTTTGAGTATTCGACTCAAAGTGCTACATTCTTGGTAAGCATCGTCACTCTAAATTTGCTCCTAAATCTCATGAAGGTTTCCTACTTGTTATGGTTCAAACTCTCACACTTACCATGTCTACAACAATTTCACCCGAAAGGTCAAAGAGACGGTAGATGTGAAGTTTGATGAATCTAACGGCTCGCAAGTAGAGCAATTGCCAATTGATGTAGGAGATAAAGACCCTTTGGAAGCAATCCAAGACTTGTCTATTGGCAAGGTCCGTCCAACGGAGGTGAAGGAGAGTACCTTGTCAGTCCAAGTGGAGGCTTCTACCTCACGAGAAGGTGAACCAAGAGTTGATATGGAAGCATCCACAAGTGGGACACACCAAGATGAAGAGAACGAGGAAGTACACCAAGATGAACCACATCAACCTCCCTCTCCACCACGACGAGAGAACGACAACATCAACAATGAAGAAGGCCAACAAGAAGAACGAGATGATGATGAAGATGTTCCACCCCGATCAAAACAAAATCTCTCACGAGTTCGAGCACGAGTTGCTAGAGACCATCCCGTCGAGCAAATCTACAATGATATCCAAACAGGGAGAATCACTCGCTCTAAATCTCGTTTGGCTAACTTTTGTGAACATTATTCATTCATCTCTAGCATTGAATCCATGAAGGTTGAAGAAGCATTGGAAGATCCAGATTGGATAAATGCCATGCATGAAGAACTACACAACTTTGAGAGAAACCAAGTCTGGACATTGGTCGAGAAGCACGACAACAACCACAACATCATCGGTACAAAATGGGTGTTTCACAACAAGCAAGATGAAGATGGACAAGTAGTTCGCAACAAAGCACGTCTCGTCGCCCAAGGCTACACTCAAGTCGAAGGTATGGACTATGGTGAGACATATGCCCCCGTTGCTAGACTTGAGTCCATTTGCATCTTACTTGCCTATGCTAATCACCATGATATCACTTTATACCAGACATTAAAAGTGCTTTTCTAAATGGTGAAATTGAGGAAAAAGTTCATGTTAAACAACCTCCCGGCTTTGTTAATCCTAAGAAACCCAATCATGTTCACAAACTTCACAAAGCCCTTTATGGTCTTAAACAAGCTCCTAGAGCATGGTATAAATGCTTGACCAAGTTTCTTATTGAAAAAGGCTTTGAGATTGGAAAAATTGATTCTACTCTTTTCACTAAAAGGGTTAATGGAGAATTATTTGTATGCCAAATCTCTGTTGATGATACTATATTTGGATCAACTAACCCTCATTTTAGTGAGAAGTTTGGAAAGCTGATGTCGGAGAAGTTTGAGATGTCTATGATGAGTGAACTCAAGTTCTTTCTTGGTTTGCAAACCAAGCAAACAAAGGAAGGTACCTTTGTCTCTCAAACGAAGTATACCAAGGACTTGTTCAAGAAGTTCAATATGCAAGAATGCAAAGGTATGAGTACATCCATGCCTACTAGTGGACATCTTGACTTGACTAAAGATGGTGAACCCGTTGATCAAAAAGTTTATTGCTCTATGATTGGTTCATTATTATATCTATGTGCCTCTCATCCCGATATTATGCCAAGTGTGTGCATGTGTGCACGATATCAAGCGGCCCCTAAAGAGTGTCATCTTAAGGCCGTGAGAAGGATAGTGAGATACTTAATACATACACCAAATTTTGGCATTTGGTATCCTAAGAGGTCTTCTTTTGATCTTGTTGGATACTCCAATCTGGACTACGCCGGAGACAAGGTTGATGGAAAGTCCACTTCGGGTACTTGTCATTTCTTGGTAGACCTCTTGTGTCTTGGTCCTCCAAGAAACAAAACTTGGTATCCTTATCCACCACCGAAGCGGAATACATTGCCGCCAGTTCATGTTGTGCTCAATTACTTTGGATTACCCAAACTCTTAAAGATTATGGGATATATGTGAAACATGTTCCTTTGCTTTGTGACAATGAAAGTGCTATTAAGATTGCTCACAATCCCGTTCAACACTCTCGAACTAAGCACATTGAAGTTCGTCATCATTTCATTCGAGATCATGTTGCTAAGGGTGATATTAACCTTAAGCATGTTCGCACCTACAAGCAATTGGCGGATATATTCCCTAAACCACTTGATGAGAAAGTGTTTTGCAGGCTGAGAGGTGAATTGAACATCATTGATGCTTCAAACTTGGAGTAGGAACTCCATTTGGATACATGCAAGACATGAGCCTATGACTAATCCTTGATATTTCTCTTATGACGATAATCACATATCTTGGATATATTTGAACCCTTGCATGTCATCTAACTCTTGTAGGAACTTGGATGAATCTAAATCTATGAGATTGCAACTCACTCACGTCTTGAGCAATCTCTACATCACCAAGTCTCTACTTTACGGTGGTTGAAGACAAGGAAGCATGAAGCCCTTCAAATATATCGTTTGACAAAATTTAAGTCAAATTTCATGATTGTCATTTTGGATACACAAGTGCTCTTCCTTGCAAGTCTAATCCATGTAGGTAGATGAACTCCAATTACAAATGGTGCTCCAAATGAACTACATCAACATTGAACATCCCACCCAAGTTCAACTACATGATCAAGATCAACATCACCACCCAAGGTATGTTATTCCATATTAGAGAAGCTTTACCCCAAGTCATGGGACAACGCAGTTCAACAAGATTAGAATACATCAATATGCTTAAATAAAAAATGGCAACCCCATTTTGCGCTTAAACGATGAGTATGACCTATGATCAAGTGTCTTCACTTGACTCCTAAGTCAATATACTCTAACATAGGTGACTTTGTCACCGACCAATTCTTGATGAAGTTCTCTAGTGTCTTTCCTTGTTCTCGCATTTGTCTCATGCATATTTGTTCCCTTTAAAAAAACTTGATCTAGATTTCTTCTCTTTTATTTTTGTTCTGCATTTCTCTGCATTCAATTCCTTGCAAATCCTTGTGAGAGATCTTATTCTCTTAGTGAGCTGAGGTGACTAGTGCTTTCTCTCTGTGATGAACTCGGACAAACCGATATGCCTCTTTCGGTCACACCAAAACTTTTCGGTGCCACCGAAGGAATCAACTCGGTATAGCCGATTTCAATGCTGAGAAAACACTTTGTCACTTGCTTCCTGCACATTTTGTTCCAGCTCCACTCGATGATTCTTATCCTCTACCAGCACTTTATTTTTCCTTGCTACTTTTCCATGTGACTCAAGGACCAAACCAATTTTGACTCACATTCCAGAAGACCCTTCTTCGAAATTGATGTCAAAGGGGGAGAGAGAGCTCACATCAAAGCTTAATCATATCAAAAGGGAAAGAGTGTTAAATTATTACATCAAGACAGACCCCAGTTGCTTGGTATTCAAATAGGAGAGAATTTACATGTATTTAGAGGGGAAAGCCATGTTCATGTTGTTTTTGTGTTTGCTTTGCTCTTTTTCTATTCCCTATCTTCTCTCAATATCCCATATAAGATTCAGGGGGAGCAAGACATCTAAGGGAAGGAAATCTTCGAATTCATTGCATATCGTTACCTTTTGGGGACATGTTTGCACTCAAATAGAGTACCTAGTACTCACTCTCTACATGTCATCCCAAATCTTGGTACTCTTGTGGTTTATTGCTCTTGCTCTGCTGAGTAGATGTCTTTGTGTTGTCTAACCTTGTTTACTCAGGTTCATCTCTTCCAAAGCTAGCTCAAAGCCACAAGGTAAGTATATGCATCACATTCATGTACATGAGGATCTCTTGCTGATGTACATATTGTTTGCCAGAAGGACTCATGAGCATGAAGGTACTTTCTCATATTCACACCATTTACTCCGATGCATATAGCCAAGATACATGTGACACATTGCTTGCTCTGTCATGATTATGCACTCACATGATCTTATGTTCCATATTTGCATGATTGCATACATGTAGGGGGAGCCAATGCATGTTACATGTCCTTCCAAAGCTTTACTTGCTTTTCTATATATCTTTATCTAAAGCTTTGATGTATGTTGTCATCAATTACCAAAAAGGGGGAGATTGAAAGCACAAGTGCTCCCTGGGTGGTTTTGGTAATTAATGTCAACATATCTCTTGTTGGACTAATACTTTTATCTATTGTATTTCAGATAAGTCCAACAATGGAGTGGCATGGACAAGAAGATGTGGAACCCCTTCAAGATGCTAAGGACAAAGGATTGGCTCAAGCTCAAAAGTTCAAAACTCTTCATTTTCTATTTTAGTGATCCAAGATCACATTGAGTCCATAGGAAAGCCAATACTATTAAAAGAGGATGAGGTGTTGTTTAATGGCTTGCTTGCTCAAAATGTTTAGTGGTTTGCTCCAAAGCCTTCAACCACTTCCTCATATCCACATATGTCCTACACCAAAAGTCAAACTCGGCCCCACCGATTTGATCCGTCCGGCGCCACCGAGTTCATTTGACATAGCCACTACCAGAAACCCTAGTCACGTTGGTTTAACCGATGGGATCTCGGTCTCACCGAGATGGGCTTGCAAACTCCCTGTTGTCTATTGCAATATTTTAGGTCTCACCGAAAATATGTAATCGGTCACACCGAGTTTGCCCGACCAACTCTTTGTTTCGCTTATTACCAAATCGGTCCCACCGAGTTGTGTAATTGGTCAAACCGAGATGAGGTTTTACCCTAACCCTTGCACATCAGTTCCACCGAGTTGACCGTATCGGTCCCACAGAAATGACTAACGGTTACATTATGAACTAAATCGGTTCGACCGAGTTTTCTGATTCGGTCACACTGAGTTTGGTGAATTGTGTGTAACGGTTAGATTTTGTGTGGAGGCTATATATACCCGTCCACCCACTCCTCATTCGTGAGGAAAGCCATCAGAACGTGCCTACACTTCCAGCATTCATTTTCTGAGAGAGAACCACCTACTCATGCATTGAGGCCAAGATATTCCAATCGAACCATATGAATCTTGATCTCTAGCCTTCCCCAAGTTGCTTTCCACTCAAATCATCTTTCCACCAAATCCAATCCGATGAGAGAGTTGAGTTTTGGGGAGACTATCATTTGAAGCACAAGAGCAAGGAGTTCATCATCAACACACCATCTATTACCTTTTGGAGAGTGGTGTCTCCTAGATTGGTTAGGTGTCACTTGGGAGCCTCCGACAAGATTGTGGAGTTGAACCAAGGAGTTTGTAAGGGCAAGGAGATCGCCTACTTCGTGAAGATCTACCCTAGTGAGGCAAGTCCTTCGTGGGCGATGGCCATGGTGGGATAGACAAGGTTGCTTCTTTGTGGACCCTTCCTCGGTGGAGCCCTCCGTGGACTCGCGCAACCGTTACCCTTCGTGGGTTGAAGTCTCCATCAACGTGGATGCATGATAGCAGCACCTATCAGAACCACGCCAAAAACATCTGTGTCTTCAATTGCGTTTGCACACTCCAATCCCATGCCTTTACTTTCTTGCAAGTTGCATGCTTTACTTTCCGCTGCCCATATACTCTTTGCATGCTTGCTTGATATGTATTGTGAGTGGTTAAACTTGTGCCTAAACTCCACCTAAACTTGAAAAACTTAAAAACTGCCAACTTTGTGTGTTAAGGGTCTATTCACCCCTTCTAGACACCTCTTCTCGATCCTTTCACCCGTGCTGCGGGCCTCTACACTAGGTATTACTCCTTTAAAGGTAGTTTTGGTGGGTTTGATTCTTGACGAGTCAATACCCATTTTCTGGACTGTGTCCTGATAGAGCAGGTTAAGACTGTTGCCGCCGTCCATGAGGACTCTTGTGAGGTGAAATCCATCGATAATTGGGTCGAGGACCAATGCGGTTGAACCTCCATGACGGATACTGGTCCGATGATCCCTGTGATCAAAATTGATCGGGCATGCTGACCATGGGTTGAATTTTGGGGCGACTGGCTCTATCGCATAGATGTCCCTTAACGCGCGCTTGCGCTCCCTTTTGGGGATGTGAGTAGCGTATATCATGTTCACCGTCTTGACCTCGGGGGGAAATTTCTTCTGTCTTCCTGTGTTCGGTGGGCGAGGCTCCTTGTCGTCATCCTCGGTGGGCAACCCTTTCCCCATGTGCTTGGTGTTTAACTTACCAGCCTGTTTAAAGACCCAACAACTTCTATTGGTATGGTTGGCGGGCTTGTCCTGGGTGCCGTGAATTTGGCAAGGTCGATCAAGTATGCGGTCCAGCCTAGATGAACCGTCTTTGTTGCTTTTAAATGGCCTCTTCCGCAGACCAGGTTTGGAGCCACTGAATCTGGCGTTGATGACCCACAAGTGTAGGGGGTAAATTGTAGTCCTTTCGATAAGTAAGAGTGTCGAGCCCAACGAGGAGCGAAAGGAAATGATAAGCGGTTTTCAGTAAGGTTTTCTCTGCAAGCACTGAAATTGTAGGTGATAGATAGTTTTGTGATAAGATAAATGGTAACGAGCAACAAGTAAATAAAGTAAATAAAGTGCAGCAAGGTGGCCCAATCCTTTATGTAGCAAAGGATAAGCCTGGACAATTTCTAATAATGATAAAGGAGCTCCCGAGGACACATTGGGAATTATCGTCAAGCTAGTTTTCATAACGTTCATATGATTCGCGTTCGGTACTTTGATAATTTGATATGTGGGTGGACCGGTACTTGGGTACTGCCCTAACTTTCACAAGCATCCCACTTATGATTAACCCCTATTGCAAGCGTCCACAACTACAAAAGAAGTGTTAAGGTAAACCTAACCACAACATTAAACATATGGATCCATATCAGCCCCTAACGAAGCAACACATAAATTAGGGTTTAAGCTTCTGTCACTCTAGCAACTCATCATCTACTTATTACTTCCCCATGCCTTCCTCTGGGCCCAAATAATGGTGAAGTGTCATGTAGTCGATGTTCACATAACACCACTAGAGGAAAAGACAACATACATCTCATCAAAATATCGAACGAATACCAAATTCACATGACTACTAATAGCAAGACTTCACACATGTCCTCAGGAACAAACGTAACTACTCACAAAGCACATTCATGTTCATAATCAGAGGAGTAATAATATGCATAATGGATCTGAACATATGATCTTCCACCAAGTAAACCAATTAACATCAACTACAAGGAGTAATCAACACTACTAGCAACCCACAGGTACCAATTTGTGGTTTTGATACAAGACTGGATACAAGAGATGAACTAGGGTTTTGAGAGGAGATGGTGCTGGTGAAGATGTTGGTGTAGATTGACCCCCTCCCGATGAGAGGATCGTTGGTGATGACGTTGGTGATGATTTCCCCCTCCCAGAGGGAAGTGTCCCCGGCAGAACAGCTTCGCCGGATCCCGAGATTGATTCCACCAAGGTTCCGCCTCGTGGCGCCAGAGTTTCATCCCGTGAGCTTGCCCACGATTTTTCCAGGGTAAAAACTCTGATATAGCAGAAGATGGATGCTGGAGGCCCACTAGGGGGGCCAGGAGATAGGGGGCGCGCCCTATAAGGGGGGCGCCCTCCTCTCTCCTGGACAGGGTGTGGGCCCCCTGGTGTATTTCTTTCGCTCAAAAATTCTTATTAAATCCAAAAGGATGTTTCATGGAGTTTCAGGACTTTTGGAGTTGTGCAGAATATGTTTCCAACATTTGCTCCTTTTCCAGCCAGAATTCCAGCTGCCGGCATTCCCCCTCTGCATGGTAAACCTTGTAAAATAAGAGAGAATAGCCATAAGTATTGAGATATAATATGTAATAACAGCACATAATGCAATAAATATTGATAAAAAAGCATGATGCAAAATGGACATATCAACTCCCCCAAGCTCAGACCTCGCTTGTCCTCAAGCGGAAGCCGAAATCGAAAAATATGTCCACATGTTTAGAGATAGAGGTGTCGATAAAAATAAATTACGGACATGAGGGCATCATGATCATTCTTATAACAGCAACATATATAGATTTTATCATATGATTTATTATTCTCAAGTAACAATCAATTCACAATGTCAAGTATGGTTCAAAAACTTCATTGGGAACTAACAAACTATAATCTGAGTCATTGAAGCAATTGCAATTTATCATAACATCAGAAAGAGTCAACAATAGAGCTTTTCAGCAAGTTCACATACTCAACTATCATGTAGTCTTCTATAATTGCTAACACTCATGCAATACTTGTGGTTATGGAGTTTTAGCCGGACACTGAGAAAGATAGGGGCTTATTGTGTTGCCTCCCAACGTATTCACTTTAGGTGATGTCAACAATAATAGCCCATGCTAACTTACCTCCAATTGGATATATATATCATGATCTTTCAAACACAAGGAGCTTGCCAAAGGATAAAATGAAAAAGGGAAAGGTGAGGATCACCTTGACTCAAGCATAAAGTAAAAACATAAAGTAAAAGATAGGCCCTTTGCAGAGGGAAGCAGAGGTTGTCATGTGCATTTAGGGTTGATGCACAAAATCTTAATGCAAAAGAACGTCACTTTATATTGCCCCTTGTATGTGGACCTTTATTATGCAGTCCATCGCTTTTATTACTTCCACAACAAGTTCGTACAAAGCTTATTTCCTCTGCACTAATAAGTCACACATATTTAGAGAGAAACTTTTATTGCTTTCACCGATGACAACTTACTTGAAGGATCTTACTCAATCCATAGGTAGGTATGGTGGACTCTCATGGCAAAACTGGGTTTAAGGATATTTGGAAGCACAAGTAGTATCTCTACTTGGTACAAGGAATTTGGCTAGCATGAGGGGTGAGGGAGTCCTGGACTAGGGGTTGTCCGGATAGCCGAACTATCATCATTAGTCGGACTCCAAGACTATGAAGATACAAGATTGAAGACTTTGTCCCGTGTCTGGATGGGACTTTCCTTGGCGTGGAAGGCAAGCTTGGCGATACGGATATGTAGATCTCCTACCATTGTAACCAACTCTGTGGAACCCTAGCCCTCTTCGGTGTCTATATAAACCGGAGGGTTTTAGTCCGTAGGACGAACAACAATCATACCATAGGCTAGCTTCTAGGGTTTAGCCTCCTTGATCTCGTGGTAGATCTACTCTTGTACTACCCATATCATCAATATTAATCAAGCAGGAGTAGGGTTTTACCTCCACCGAGAGGGCCCGAACCTGGGTAAAAACATCGTGTCCCTTGTCTCCTGTTACCATCCGCCTAGACGCATAGTTCGGGACCCCCTACCCGAGATCCACCAGTTTTGACACCGACATTGGTGCTTTCATTAAGAGTTCCTCTGTGTTGTCACCCATAGGCCCGATGGCTCCTTCGATCATCAACAACGATGTGGTCCAGGGTGAGACTTTTCTCCTCGGACAGATCTTCGTATTCGGCGGCTTTGCACTGTGGGCCAATTCACTTGGCCATCTGGAGCAAATCGAAAGCTACGCTCCTGGCCATCAGGTCAGATTCGGAAGTTTGAACTATACGGCCGACATCCGCGGAGACTTGATCTTCGACGGATTCGAGCCACAGCCGAGCGCGCCGCACTGTCACGATGGGCATGATTTAGCTCTGCTGCCGGACAGTGCCCTGGAGGCCGCACAAGAGTCCGCTCCGACCCTTAGCTCGGAGCCGACTGCACCGATCGAGGATGGGTGGCTGGACACTGCCTCAGAGGCTGCTACCTCTACGGTGATAGAGTCGAATACCGACCCTGTCCCTTGTGAAGCTCGTGACTCCAAGGTGCCGGACTCCTCTCCGGACCCCGAGCCTTCCGCGCCCCTGCCAATCGAATTCGATTGGGCGCCGATCATGGAGTTCACCGCTGCGGACATCTTTCAGCACTCGCCTTTTGGTGACATCCTAAATTCGCTAAAGTGTCTCTCTTTATCAGGAGAGCCCTGGCCGGATTATGGTCAGAACGGTTGGGATGCGGACGACGAAGAAATTCAAAGCCCACCCACCACCCACTTTATAGCCACTGTCGATGACTTAACTGATATGCTAGACTTCGACTCCAAAGACATCGACGGTATGGACGACGATGCCGGAGACGACCAAGAACCAGTGCCTATAGGGCACTGGAAGGCCACCTCAACTCACGATGTATATATGGTGGATACACCTAAAGGAAGCGGTAACGAGGAACAACGGGACACTGCGAAGGATAATTCCCTCAAAAAACAGTCAAAACGGCAACGTAAACGCCGCTCAAAGTCCCGCCTCGACAACGATAGCACCCATACAGACCCAGCCATAGAGCAGGGCAGACCGGTGGATGACGAACATGCCCCTGAACAACCATCCGAACAGGATGAATTGGATAAGCAATCCGTCCCTGGCGAAAACAACAGTCCGGACGATCTCACGCCGGACACATCGTTGGAGCAGAAGAACCTCCACAAAAGGCTCGTCGCCACTGCACGAAGTCTGAAGAAGCAGAAGCGGAAGCTCAAAACAGCGGAAGACGTACTCAGAATGAGATGGAGCAAAGTACTCAAGACCGCAAACAAATACGGCGATAGTCGCCAAGCAAAAAGCTACCCGAAGCGCAAACTACTGCCCGAATTTGACGAGGAGGCCGTAGAGCCCCCACAATCAAAGAACAAAGAGGCCGCCCGGTCGGATAGACGACCACATGACAAACAAAGAGCGGCAAGCGGCGCCGCACACAAGCCGGCACGTGATCCACATAAGGATCCTCACAAAAAGGATGGCCCGGTCAGGTCCATCTATGGGCCAAGAAAGCAAGCTCCAGAAAGCAATACAACACGTCGAGTATTCGAAAATCACGGCACACCCAAATACAGGGGCGCCGCACACCCCCTATGTTTCACCGATGAGGTGCTGGATCATGAATTTCCAGCGGGATTCAAGCCCGTAAACATAGAGGCATACGACGGAACAACAGACCCTGGAGTCTGGATTGAGGATTACATCCTGCACATACATATGGCTAGAGGAGATGACCTCCACGCCATAAAATACTTACCCCTCAAGCTCAAAGGGCCAGCCCGGCATTGGCTCAAAAGCCTCCCAGAAAATACCATTGGAAGTTGGGAAGAGCTCGAGGATGCGTTTCGGGCAAATTTTCAGGGGACTTATGTCCGCCCTCCGGATGCAGACGATTTAAGTCACATAACTCAACAGCCCGGAGAGTCAGCCCGCAAATTCTGGAACAGGTTCCTCACCAAAAAGAACCAAATAGTCGACTGTCCGGACGCCGAAGCCTTAGCTGCCTTCAAACATAACGTCCGAGACGAATGGCTCGCCAGACACCTCGGCCAGGAAAAGCCAAGAACAATGGCTGCACTAACAAGCCTCATGACCCGCTTTTGCGCGGGAGAGGATAGCTGGCTGGCAAGATGCAGCACCAGCGACCCAAGTACATCCGAGGTCAGGGATGGAAATGGGAAACCACGACGCAGCAAGGACCAGCGCCGGACTAAAGGAAATGGCCCAAAGAGCACAGCAGTCAACGCCGGATTCAAAAGCTCTCGGCAGAACAACAAAATACTGCCTCTCAAGGACAACAGCGACGAGCTATCCAACCTAAACAAAATCTTGGACAAGATATGCCCAATCCACATTACCTCCGGGAAGCCTGCAAACCATACCCACAGAGATTGTTGGGTCTTCAAATAGTTTGGCCGACTTAATGCCGAACACAAGGGGCCCGACACACCAAGCGAGGACGATGACGAACCCCACAAGCAGATCACCGTAAAACAAAGGAATTTCCCACAAGAGGTCAAAACAGTAAACTCACTTGAAGTGACAATAGGCAAAAATAGAGCAGCGCCCATTAAAATACGCGCCGCACGGTCCACCCCAGCGGAGCCCCGACACTAGATGTCAAAACGAATCACTTTCGACCATCAGGATTACTCCGGAAGTATCCGGAACGCAGGATGGACTGCTCTGATATTAAATCCTATAATCGACGGACTACAATTTACACAAGTCCTAATGGACGGCGGCAGTGATCTAAACCTGCTATATCAGGATACAATCCGTAGAATGGGGATAGACCCAACCAAAATACGCCATAGTAACACTTCCTTTAGAGGAGTGATGCCAGGCCCATATGCCCATTGTACGGGCTCTCTACCACTGGAAGTTGTGTTCGGCTCATCCGACAACTTCCGTCGCGAAAAGTTAGTCTTCCACATCGCCCCATTTAAAAGTAGCTATCAAGCACTATTGGGACGCGAAGCTTTCGCCCGCTTTAACGCAATACCGCATTATGCATCTCTTACACTTAAAATGCCCGGTCCACGCGGCATCATCTCATTAAAGGGAAACCTCGAGTGTTCCTTGAATATGGAAGAAAGTGAGACTGCCTTGACAGCCACACATTAATCCGGCTTTGCTGATCAAAGCACCTAAACAGGTCATTCAGATCCCGGACACGGTTAGGCGAGTCCGGCATAAATAAACAAGGGGCTTACTAGCCGCGTACCCCCTTACAAGGGGCTGCACGCATGTACAATAAGAGACAATAAAGCTCAATTTTATTCATTTTTTGAATTATACTCTGTTTATACATTTTTCGCACGATCCTTTTTTCCAACTAAGTTCTTCTCTTTTACAGATGAACACCATGCTACACCCGTCCAGGATACGGCACAACGGAGACATAGGCGCAGACGTGCAGTAGGGACCCGTTCCAAGGATTCTTTTCAGATTAAGACCCTGCATAAACCTTTCTTATTGTCTCTTGTTGATACACATCCCCCGGTTTCTCACTATAACCGAGGAGGAGGCTGGCGTTTTGGCATCGGCCGCGTCAGAAATTTTTGCGCGTACCTGGACACTAGGGGCTTAGGGCATTGTTCTGCCCGTTTTCATAAAGACCGAATACCTTAGGGAGTGTTCAGCGTCTCGAGTTAGGCCTTATATGCATCAGCTCCGAATCATGTCTTTGGTCAAATGTTGGGTTTTCCCGGCTCCTGTGTTTTGCTGCCTTACGTTCCGCTCTATCAGCTAACGCGGCACCAGGAGAACTACTGCGATTTTGCCCCGGTTCGTCCAGGTGAGCACCTTAGTGGAGAAAGCTGAAAACTGATTGTCATGATATAGCGAGAGACTGGTCAACCACTCGATCGACCACCGGAATGTTTAGAATTCCTCCGCTTCAACGAAGGGCCGTTTCCCAGTCAGGCACATACGCGCCCCGAAATTCGTAGAGCGCGGTGCCCCTAGGGGCTATATAGTAGCCCCACCATCGAACTCCTATGGCTAAGTGAAAGTGATAAAGCATTATAGTCCGGTTGCCTAGTTTGCTACGCTATCACCTCCTTCACAGGACCAAGACGTTGGATTAAGTGTGAAAATGTGCTTTTTTGCAAACACCCCCGCACTATGTGCGTGGGGGCTGAAGCCAAAGACTGCCATCTTTCAGGTTATATACATATATACATTAACGGCCGCACATGAGGTATTTCAACACTTGAACGCACAAGTATAAAAAAGCCCTTATATTATATTTGAAACATGGTTTCACAAATCATACATGTCATTTGAACATAACATTTTTCGAGCAATGCGTCTCTATTAAATGAGCGCCCTGCAGGACTTCCTCAAAATAGTGCTCGGCAAGTAATCAGCTTCTGTCCGAATCCTGGGATGCAACGGCGGTGGCCTTCATCTCTGCCCATTATGTCTTGACACGGGCGAGAGCCATCAGTGCACCCTCTATGCATGCCGACCGTTTCATCGCATCGATATGCGGCACCGCATCAAGAAACTGCTGCACCAAGCCAAAATAACTCTTCGGCTCGGGCCTTTTTCGCCACAAATGAGTCACGGCATCCTTCATGGCAAGTCCGGACAACCTATTCAGCTCAGCCCATTCGGCTAACCGGTCAGTTAATGGAAGTGGACGCTCTGGACTATGGAACTGCGACCAAAAAAGCTCTTCCATTCCGTGATCCTTTTGGCCTCGGAAGTGTGCGACCGCGTCTGCGGCACTCGCCGCCAAATCCAGATAAGCATCCTCCGCACCCCACAGTTGGCCCAACTGAGCATACTTCAGATCCGTGAACTTCCTCCGCAGCAGAAAGGGCTTTCCAGTCGCAATATCCCCGGCTTGACGTAGCCCCTCCTTCATACTCTCATCGCGGAGCGGGCATCCTTGGCTTCGGTGGTGGCCTTCTTCACGACCTCTTGCTCCGCTCGGCGCTCTCTTTCAAGAAACTCATAGCGGTCGGTAGCATCCTTCAGCTTCACGGCCATTTCGGCCATTTCCTCCCTGCTTCAGCAGTGAGCAGCCTGTTCGGCTCTTAGCTCTTTGGCCGCCTTCAAGGCAGCCGCATTGCTTTTTCTGGCTTGCTCCTTGGCTCGGGCAAGCTCTGACCGAAGGTCCTCCATAGCAGCGGCACCATCTGCATTAAGCATACATGTTGTAAGGCACGGGCGTCAAGCTCCCTTACCAGGTGTCCACAGAGAAGCCACATACCTTGTGACTCGTCAAGTCGTTTATTGACTAGCGTGATGTCCGCATCCGCAACGTCAAGTTGCCGCTTCAGTTCGGCAACTCTATCAGTCCGGCTGGCCACCGAACGCTCCGCCACCTGTATAGGAAGGGAGACATCTTACAACTGAGATTATGATCCTCGGCACGCTGTCGCTTTTGACAACGTACCGAGTCTCAGGGGCTACTATCTATACAGGGCGCATTCTATATGCAAAACTGTTAGAAGGTATATCATTTTTGCGTACCTCAAACCCCGTCAGTAAACTTCTGATGGCCTCATGCAACCCGCTCTCAGCGGATGAACTCCTTTCAATCACCGTACCCATTAACGTACGATGATCTTCTGAGATAGACGCTCGCCCGAGCAGATCCTTCAGCTCCTCCGACCGTACACCAGTTGGTGCCGAAGCTTTCGGCCCCGCCGGACTCGGGGAAACGCTCCGCGACGACACCTCAGGGTCGTCCGCCCCGCCTGACGGTGCGGCAGATGGAGGCATTTCGCTCTCCATCATCTCCGGACAAAGATCCCCCAAAGATGAGCTCTGCCGAGAAGGGGTGAGATCTGAACTGCAAGGTAATAACTTCGTTTATCTTAAGAAATAAAAACAGGGATGTCCCTTATTACAAAACTCCCCTTTCCACTTACGGCTCGCTAGAGGGCTGATTTCCTTAGGGAAATAGTGTGGCCGGGGCCCCTCCCGGCGCAGGACCCTCTGGTGAAGATTTCTTCCCCCGCTTTGAGGCCTTGGCCTCCGGATCTTCAGAAGCGGTCCTCTTCTCCCCATGGAGGGTGGGATTCTCGATCCCCCCTTTCTTGAGAGCCTCCTTAGCGGAGGCGGTAGCTTTCCTGTTCCCCCCTTCGCCCTCTTTTGAAGGCGCAGCCTCCAGCATCTTGGTTAACACAGGATCCGGCGTGGTCTCAGGGAGGGGGGCCGGACACCTTATTAGTTTTGCTTTTGCTATCCATTCTTGTTCAAGGGACAGCTCTTTAAAGGGCAAGTTTATGATAAATGTACGGATAGCATGTCCGGGCACAGGACTACTTACTTGAGTATCCGGGCGATTGCAGCTCAGACCTGCGTCCTCGGTCAAGTCCGGACACATCTCTTGTGATCCGAAGAACAGTTTATACATCTCCACGGGCGTCGCACCCATGAAGTGTTGGAAAGCTCGTGGTCCCTCCGGATTGAATTCCCACAGGCGGAGGGGGCGACGTTTGCAGGGCAGAAGGCGCCGAATCAGCATGACCTGCGCCACTACAACCAGATTGATCTCCCTCTCTTGGAGGTCTCGAATACGGCCCTGCAACAGTGGTACGTCCTTGGACGGCCCCCAGTCAAGCCCTTTGTTGACCCATGACGCCAGCCGTTGTGGAGGGCCCGAGCGAAAGGCAGGCAGCGCCACCCATCTGGTGCCCCTGGGAGCGGTGATGTAGAACCACTCCTGTTGCCACAAACTAAGCTCCTCTTGGAAAAAGCCCTCGGGCCATGGAGCGTCAGCCCTCTTGCTTATAACTACCCCTCCGCACTCTGCCTGCCACCCCTCGATCATCTTCGGCTCCACGTTCAAGGTCTTGAGCCACAATCCGAAGTGAGGGGTAGTGCGGAGGAAGGCTTCGCATACAACAATGAACGATGAGATGTGGAGGATGGACTCCGGATCCAAGTCATGGGATTCCAGCCCATAATAAAACATGAGCCCCCTCATGAAGGGATCCATCGGGAAGCCTAGACCTCGACGGAAGTGAGACACGAACACCACGCTCTCACCAAGCTCGGGAGTAGGAATGACTTGCCCTTGGGCAGGCAGCCTATGCGAAATTTCGCCGGTTAGATACCTGGCGTCTCTCAGCTTTAGCACATCTTCTTCCGTGACGGAAGAAGGCATCCACCGGCCTTGTAGGTCGGAGCCGGACATCGTCGAAGGTCCGAAGCGCCTGAATCTGGAGCCTTGGGTGTTGGAACTCGGGGCGAGGGGCGGATTCGATTGAAGATTGAAGAAAAGGAGCAGGCCTTGGTCTCGTTATAAAGGGGTTGAATACCAAGAGCCGTCCTCGTGACCGTTTGGGACTCGCCTTCGATGGAGGGGGCGTGCCAACGGGGCGGTTGGGTTACCCACGTCCGTATTGATGAGAATCCCGGAATAAGGGGACACGATCTCTGCTTTGACAAGATGTGCCAAGGAAACCGCTTCGCTAAACGCGATGAGGTGGAACAATAAAAACAATTCGAGTAAAGACTTGGCCGAGGTGTGACGTCATGCCACGAAATACGTCAGTAGATTGAACTTGTGTAAATATTATTCTCTCTACGGTGGTATGTGGAATTTATTTTGCAGGGTCGGACACTATCCTGGTGTTCAAAATCTTCTATGAATTATTCGGAGGAGGAACCCGCCTTGCAATGCCGAAGACAATATGCGCGCCGGACTCGTCGTCATTGAAGCCTGGTTCAGGGGCTACTGAGGGAGTCCTGGACTAGGGGGTGTCCGGATAGCCGAACTATCATCATTGGCCGGACTCCAAGACTATGAAGATACAAGATTGAAGACTTTATCCCATGTCCGGATGGGACTTTCCTTGGCGTGGAAGGCAAGCTTGGCGATACGGATATGTAGATCTCCTACCATTGTAACCGACTCTGTGTAACCCTAGCCCTCTCTTGTGTCTATATAAACCAGAGGGTTTTAGTCCGTAGGACGAACAACAATCATACCATAGGCTAGCTTCTAGGGTTTAGCCTCCTTGATCTCGTGGTAGATATACTCTTGTACTACCCATATCATCAATATTAATCAAGCAGGAGTAGGGTTTTACCTCCACCGAGAGGGCCCGAACCTGGGTAAAAACATCGTGTCCCTTGTCTCCTGTTACCATCCGCCTAGACGCACAGTTCGGGACCCCCTACCCAAGATCCGTCGGTTTTGACACCGACAAGGGGGAAAGGCAAGATCAACATGTTTGGAAGGTCAATGACAATATACTTTAACTGAGATGTCGGAAAACATAAACCATTACGTTGTCTTCCTTTTCCAACGTCAACTCTTTTAGCATGTCATACTTAATGAGTGCTCCCAATTGTAAAAGGTGTCCAAGATAATATATTTATATGTGAACCCCTGTTTCCTTATCACTTCCTATTAATTGCAATGATGACCAAGGCTAAGTTTATCAACTCTCAACAATTTTTATGTCTCATACTTTCTATGTGTGAAGTCATCACTATCCATAAGATCAATATGAACTCTTTTATTCTTTCTACTTTCTCAAGATCATAGCAACATAGCAAAGCCCTTGACTCAACACTAATCTTTATTATAGATAGCTCACGGACTCGATTACATAAAGAGATCATAATGCAAAATTCAAAACTACTTGATATCAAAACTTCGAACTACTAGATCAAGATACTACTAAAAGGATCGAACTAAATAAAGCGGAAAAGGTAGGAGTGTGATGATGATACGATACTGGGGCACCTCCCCCAAGCTTGGCAGTTGCCAAGGGGAGTGCCCATACCCACGTGATTATTTCTCCTTCTTCACGGTTGGTGTTATGATCTTCTTGGCAATGATGCCCTTCAGGATACGGTTCTCCTCCTCGAGCTTATTGACTTGTTGTTTGAGGTCCATAATTTCTTTACGGAGCTTGCCCATAATGGCCAAAGCTCCTTTTACCCAAGGATGTTGCATAGCTTCTGGAGAACAAGTGAAACTCTTTTTCATATTTTCGTAAGAAAGAAATCTAGAGTTGGAAGGAGTGACCGCAGTAGGGACAGCCAGGCTACGTAGTTCCCCCATAGTGAATTCTGCTCGGAGACGAGAGGTAACTTCTTGATCCTCCTCCATGGCATCTGTTCTTTTCAAATCAGCCTCCAACTCATCCTCCGGTGATGGTCCAAAGTAATAGGCATCGCTATTTGCTCCGGGACCTGGCGTTGGGTGAGACACCCGACTCTCCCCAACTGACTCCTGAGAAGACATCTTGCTTTATTCTGCAATAGGAACAACACGAAACAAAAACAGAGGATATTTGCGTGATACGATGGTCAAAACCTTCGGGAGTATATATAATGAATTTTTACCGACCAAAATACGTAATATGCAGGAAAACGGAGTCCAGGAGGCACACGAGGTGCCCACGAGATAGGGGGGCGCCCAGTAGGGGAGGGCGCCCTCCACTCTTGTGGGAGCCTCGCGTCCCTTTCGTACTACTTCTTTCTTCCTAAAATTCTTAAATATTCCAAAACTAATAAAAATTGCCATCGGAGTTGTTTTGGAGTCGGTTTACTTACCGTACCACATACCTATACCTTTTCAGAGTCTAGAACGTTCTAGAAAGTGTCCCTTATGTATTCCTCAGGAGTTACGGTTTCAATAATATTAGTTTCAACATTGATAGGATTACCTGAAATATAATGTTTAATTCGTTGACCGTTTATCACCCTTGGATTTGTGCCTTCGAAGTTGTTGATTTTTATGGCACCAGAACGATAGACCTCCTCGATAACGTAAGGACCTTCCCATTTTTGAGAGAAGTTTTCCTGCAAAAAATCTTAAACGGGAGTTGAATAATAATACATAATCTCCTACGTTAAACTCACGCTTTTGTATCCTCTTATCATGCCAGCGTTTGACTTTTTCTTTAAATAGCTTGGCATTCTCATACGCTTGGGTTCTCCATTCATCAAGTGAGCTAATATCAAATAACCTCTTCTCACCGGAAAGTTTGAAGTCATAGTTGAGCTCTTTAATAGCCCAATATGCCTTATGTTCAAGTTCAAGAGGTAAATGACACGCTTTTCCATAAACCATCTTTTATGGAGACATACCCATAGGATTTTTGTATGCAGTTCTATAGGCCCATAATGCATCATCAAGTTTTTTGGACCAATTCTTTCTAGATCTATTCACAGTCTTTTGCAAAATTAATTTGAGCTCTCTATTGCTCAACTCTACTTGACCACTAGACTGCGGATGATAAGGAGATGCGATTCTATGATTGACATCATACTTAGCAAGCATCTTACGGAAAGCACCATGAATAAAATGTGAACCACCATCAGTCATAAGATATCTAGGGGCTCCAAACCTCGGAAAAATAACTTCTTTAAGCATTTTAATAGAAGTGTTATGATCAGCACTACTAGTTGGAATAGCTTCTACCCACTTAGTAACGTAATTAACAGCAACTAAAATATGTGTATAACCATTAGAGGCAGGAAAAGGTCCCATATAATCAAAGCCCCAAACATCAAACGATTCAATAACAAGAGAATAATTCATAGGCATTTCTTGACGTCTACTAATGTTACCTATTCTTTGACATTCATCACAAGATAAGACAAACTTACGAGCATCTTTGAAGAGAGTAGGCCAATAAAAACCAGATTGTAGTACCATGTGTGCAGTTCTATCTCCAGCGTGGTGTCCTCCATAAGATTCAGAGTGACACTTGCGTAGAATCTGTTCCTGTTCATGCTCAGGCACACAACGTCTAATAACACCATCTACTCCTTCTTTATAAAGGTGTGGATCATCCTAGAAGTAATGTCTTAAATCATAAAAGAACTTTTTCTTTTGTTGGTATGTGAAACTAGGCGGTATATATTTAGCAACAATGTAATTAGCATAATCAGCATACCAAGGAGCAATACGAGAAGCATTGATGACCGCTAATTGTTCATCAGGAAAGCTATCATTAATAGGAAGTGGGTCGTAAAGAACATTCTCTAACCTAGACAAGTTATCTGCAACGGGGTTCTCAGCTCCCTTGTCAGGACCCTGACTCAATGCCACATCGATCTAGCATGTAACACCTCATATCACTTTGCGGCCTCACGCACGGTATTCCCGCGGGTGTCGCCTTACCTTTGCCCGGGACCGTTTGCGCCTTTTGGCACACGTATATGATAGTGTCGCTAGCATCCATATGATAAGGAGCCTGGGCTGACATGGCTAGTCGTAAACCCAAAGTGGCACAAACTTACAGGGACAGGCATCCATGACCCAGCATCGAATGTGTCGGTCATCAGCGAGTGAATCCAGGCTGTAGCACTGGGCTAGCAGGACTCCGGTATTCATTGCGTGACATTTCCCCGAAGGGACAGACACGGGAACAAAGAAGGACACATTCTGGCCAGCCTAAGTGTTCCGGAGCAGTAGCAAGCTACCATGGCTCAGTGGAAGCACTAGGAGACATTTCCCGGTAAGAGAGGCTACTAAGGATAAACAACTAGATAGTCAGATCCCACACATACCAAGCATTTCAATAACATACACACAATATGCTCGATATGCGCAAATACAACATGGCATCACAACATGACTCTACAACTCAAGTATTTTATTCAATAGGCTCCGAGGAGCGAGATATTACAAACATGGGTCTCATGTCCCAACACTCAGAGCATACAAGTCAAAGCACATGTGGAAGCTCAACATGTCTGAGTACAGACATCTGCAAAAGAAAAAGGTTGAGAAGCCTAACTATCTACCAGATCCTGCCGAGGGCATAAGATCGTAGCTGAGGTAACAAGCTAAACGTCGAAGTCCACTCGGAACTACTAGTGAGACTGAAATCTCTCTGCAAAAACATAAAATAGGCAAACGTGAGTACAAATGTACCCAGCAAGACTTACATCAGAACTAACTACATATGCATCATTATCAACAAAGGGGGTGGTGGAGTTTAACTGCAGCAAGCCAGCTTTGACTCGGTGGCTATCCTAAACTACGACTGCAAGTAACTCATTTGAGGTGGCGCACACGAGTCCACATATTCACCATATCAATACACCACTATGGATCCGCTCCCGTCTCCCTACGAGAATGCCATCCATAGCACTCACACTTATCTTGCATATTTTAGAGTATCCACTTTCACTTGTCTATGAACTGTACAGGCAACCTAGAAGTCCTTTTCCGTGGACACGGCTATTCGAATAGATAATGTTAACCCTGCAGTGGTGTACTTCTTCACACACGCTCTCGCCACTTACCGCCATGTACACCTCATGTATCTCGGCAACCTTCAAGCGGAAGCCTGGCGAGGGAGTCGGCCACGACCTGACTAACCACACAAGTCTCTCGTCCAGGTTTATCGCCTATTCGGGTTCCATCCGCAAGGAGATCCGGCCGGGGTGTCGCTCACGACCCCAAACGATGTGTGCAGGGTTCCCAAGTCCACCATCCGGGTGCCACTTGGTACACCGGGCCACTGTGCCTAGTCTGTCCCAAGCCCACCTGTACCGTGTGCCACTTGGTAGACTACTAACACTACCTACAAACACCAGAAACTAGTTGCAACTCCTAGACAGAGATCAAGTTGATTAATAAGTCAAGAGAGTCAATTAAGGATCCCAATGTGTGGTAGTAGCTGTTCATGGATCACAAACACAGAACTCAGTTCCTGAGGACGGCTGCAATGAGACAACCCACCATGTACTCCTACATGGCCTCTCACCGCTACCTTTACCAAATCATGTTCACACACTTAGCTCTCAACAGTAGGGCATGTTCACCACATTCCAATTCATCCCCGATGAATCAGACCTGACACAACTCTAAGCAATAGCAGGCATGAAAAACAAGCATGAATGAGTAGGCACATCAGGTCTCAAACAACTCCTACTCATGCTAGTGGGTTTCATCTATTTACTGTGGCAACGACAGGTCATGCAGAGGATAAAGGGGTTCAACTACTGCTGCAAGTAACAGTTGTATCGTTGTTGTCCTAATGCAGTAAAATAGAGCAGGAGCAAGAAAGTGGGATTGTATCGGAATGAACAAGGGGGTTTTGCTTGCCTGGCACTTCTGAAGATAGTATAGTTCTTCATCGGTGTCATCGATCACATCGTCAGAACCACGTCTGTCGAGAGGGGACAAACACCGGCATACAAGGAAGAACACAATTAATGCAATACACAATATGATGCGTGATCATGACATGGCAATATGCTGTGATTTGAGCTAATGCAACTAGCAACAGATTAAATGGAGTTGGTTTGAATACAAGATTCAAATTCAAACTCCATATGTGATCATTCAAATGCCATTTATGCAAATTGCCATATACAGCAACCTTAGGTTGTTCAAACATGCATGAAAATGGTACAGATGGATAGATTGGATTTTTCTGATAATTTTTCATATATAATTTATATCATTTGGAGTTACAATTTTTCTGGAATTTCTGAATTATTTTAAATCCAGAAATCAAATACTGCATCAGCATGACATCACCCTGACGTCAGCAGGTCAACAAGGCGGGTTCAGGTCAAACCTGACCAGTGGGGTCCACTGGTCAGTGACTGGGGCCGATTAGTGTCACTCACATGTGGGCCCTGTCAACGGCCACGTCACCTGGGTCAATTCTAACGCGTGGGGCCAGTCAACGTGTGACGTGGCCAGGTCAAACTGACCTGTGGGGCCCGTAGGGTTAGTTTAACCTAAACAGGAGCTAATCCAAGGTTAATTAGTTAGCGGGGCCCAGGTGTCAGTGTCACAGGAGGGGTTAGTTAGTGGGTCATTAGCCACTAATGATGCCCACGTCAGCGGCTAACCACCGGTGGTACATAGATGCGGCGGCGTCGCTCATCCCGGCGATTCTGGCGACGAGAAGAGGCGGGGTTGGGCTCATTGGAACGCCCGCGAGGCGGCGCGTCCAATGGTGGTGGTGGCAGGTGCTAGGGTAGCCGGAGACGACGGCGGCAAGCATGTCCGTGGCGGCCGGAGTTCGGACGTCGACCGTTCCGACGTCGCAGGGCACGAAAGGAGCAACGGATGGTTGCTATGGTCCCGTGGTGACGCGCTGAGCACGGTGACGCGCCCAGTTTCGAGCTCCAGTGGACGTGGCCACGGCGGTGAGGAGCTCAGGCGGCAACGCGATTTGGTCGGCAAGGGGCGACAGCTACAGGGCGTAACAAGCTCGGGGGAGAGGGTTTTTCGATGCGGGAGCTCACAGTGGTTGCAGAGGACATCGACGCGGGCTCGGAGAAGGCCGGACGGCGACGTACAGGCGGCGGCGATCTCGGGCGACCGAAGCTTGAAGATGGAGTTGAGGCGGTCGATTCGGGGCGTCCGAGCTCGGTTTCTTCAGTGTGGCGAAGCGGTGGTCGACGAGGGAGAGGTGGAACACGTCTACAGCGCGAGGCGATGGCTGTGGCTACGACAACGACGAGCGGTGGCGATGGGGGCGTTCGGTCTCGGGAGATAGAGAGCGGTAGAGGAGGGGATGAGCACTGGGGAAAGTGAGAGAGGCCAGGGGGGTTGCATGGCGCGAGGGGGGGCTCGGGAACGCCTCGGTGGAAGCAGGAGGTGGAGGCCTCCCAGCGAGCGTGTGCGTCCTCGCCTCTGCCTACTGGCAGAGGTTGAAGATGGCACGGCTGCCTGGTGGGTTGGGCTGCCTAATGGGCCGGCTACCGGTAAGGCCAGGTAAGTGGCCCAGGTACTCTCTCTCTCTCTATCTCTCTAATTTCTACTTTTGTTCTATTTTTCTAATTTGCAAGTTTGTTTTTGATTTAGTAAAACACCAAATCACTTCTATAAATCCTGAAATTAATTATGGGCAATTACTGAATTATCTCAGAGGCCCTTAGCTATTTTCAGAATTGTTGGAGCATTTAATAATATTTATAGCAATTAAATGCTCCAATTCAAATGCTTTATGACTTCATTTCAAAAATCCAAAGTGACCTAGGAAAATGTGCACCATTTTTGGCAGAGGTTCTATACCAATTCAAAAATGATGAACTTTTCCAAAGGAATTTTGGGTTCATTGAAAATGATTTTTTTATTTGAACCTAGTTGGATTCGTCTGTGCTAGGGTTTCAATAGTCCCCATTTCAAATTCAAATAAATTTAGACATGATGCACACATGAAGTTAGCCTAGTGCAATGCCAGAAGCTAGGGATGTGACATCCCTTTCTATCAATAATATGCAAGTCAAATTCTTGGAGCAAGAGAACCCATCTAATGAGTCTAGGCTTAGCATCTTTCTTTTCCATAAGATATTTAATAGTAGCATTATCAGTGTGAATAGTAACTTTGGAATCAACAATATAAGGTCTAAACTTATCACATGCAAACACAACTGCTAAGAACTCTTTTATAGTAGTAGCATAATTTCTCTGGGAAATATCAAGAGTCTTACTAGCATACTGGATAACATTCAATTTCTTATCGACTCTTTGCCCTAGAACAGCACCTACAGCATAATCACTAGCATCGCACATAATTTCAAAAGGTAAATTCCAATCAGGTGGCTGAACAATAGGTGCAGTGATCAAAGCTTTCTTAAGTATTTCAAATGCTTCTACACAATCATCATTAAAGACAAAAGGAATATCTTTTTGCAATAAATTAGTCAGAGGCCTAGAGATTTTAGAAAAGTCCTTAATGAACCTCCTATGAAAACCGGCATGACCAAGGAAACTTCTTATACCTTTTATGTCCTTGGGACATGGCATCTTTTCAATAGCATCAACTTTGGCTTTATCAACTTCAATACCTCTCTCGGGGATCTTGTGCCCCAAGACAATGCCTTCATTAACCATAAAGTGACACTTTTCCCAATTCAGGACAAGACTAGTGTCTTCGCATCTCTGCAAAACTCGATCAAGGTTGATCAAACAATCATCAAAAGAGGATCCATAAACGGAAAAAATCATCCATGAATACCTCACAAATCTTTTCACAAAAATCAGAGAATATAGCCATCATGCATCTTTGAAAGGTAGCAGGTGCATTACATAAACCAAAAGGCATACGTCTATAAGCAAAAGTACCAAAAGGGCAAGTAAAAGTAGTTTTAGATTGATCCTTCACCGACACAGGTATGTGAGAGAAACCAGAATAACCATCTAGAAAGCAGAAATGTGTGTGTTTGAATAATCTTTCTAGCATTTGATCAATAAAAGGTAAGGGGTAATGATCTTTCTTAGTAGCTTTATTTAACTTACGAAAATCAATTACCATCCTATAACCTGTAATAATTCTTTGCGGGATCAATTCATCTTTATCATTAGGAACAACAGTAATACCTCCCTTTTTAGGAACACAATGGACATGGCTTACCCATTCACTATCAGCAACGGGATAAATAATACCTGCCTCAAGGAGCTTTAGTATCTCCTTTCTTACCACTTCCTTCATCTTGGGATTTAATCTTCTTTGAGGATCTCTAACTGGTTTGGCATCTTTCTCCACTGTAATTTTGTGTTGGCATAATGTGGGACTAATGCCCTTAAGATTATCCAGAGTATATCCAATAGCTACTCGGTGCTTCTTCAGAGTTTTCAATAATCTTTCTTCTTCTTTCTCTGAAAGGTTAGCACTAATAATAATAGGATATATTTCCTTTTCATCAAGATAAGCATACTTAAGATTATCAGGTAATGGTTTGAGTTCAAACACGGGATCACCCTTGGGTGGAGGGGGATCCCCAAGAATTTCAACGGGAAGGTTATGTTTCAGCATAGGTTCCTGTTTAAGGAACACTTCATCTATTTCCTCTCTTTCCTTCATAAACATATCGTTTTCATGGTCTAGCAAATATTGTTTTAACGGATCAGTTGGAGGAACAACAATGGAAGCAAGACCAATAATCTCATCCTTACTAGGTGGTTCCCTATCATGAGGTTGTCTACTAAACTTAGCGAAATTAAACTCATGAGACATACCATCAATGCCAACAGTGACAATATTCTTTTCACAATTAATCTTAGCACTAGCCGTATTCAAGAAGGGTCTACCAAAAATAATGGGACACAAATCATCTTGCGGGGAACCAAGAACATGAAAATCAGCAGGGTATTTAACCTTCCCACACAAAACTTCAACATCTCTAACAATCCCAAAGGGTTTAATGGTATCCCTATTAGCAAGCTTGATAGTAACATCAATGTCTTCTAATTCAATGGGTGCAATGTCATGCATAATTTCTTGATATAAAGTATAAGGTATTGCACTAGCACTAGCACCCATATCACATAAGCCATGATAACAATGATCTCCTATTTTAACAAAAATAACAGGCATGCCTACGACAGGTCTACGTGTCTTAGTATCAGGTCTAGCAATATTGGCAGTCTCACCACAAGAAGAAATAGCATGCCCATTTAAATCCTCATCCAAGAGATCTTTAACCATAGCAATACTAGGTTCAACATTAATTTGCTCAGGAGGTGTATAAGTCCTAGTTATACTCTTACAAACAACAGTCAAAGCTTTAGCATGATCCTTTATCCTAACAGGAAAAGGAGGTTTTTCAACATAAGCAGTAGGAACAATAGGATCACTATAGGTAATAGTCTTTTCTTTGACTGTAATAGGTGCAACTACTTTCACTTCAACAGGAGGATTATATTTAAACCACTTCCCTTTAGGGAGATCAATGTGAGTAGCAAAAGATTCACAGAAAGAAGCTACTATCTCAGAGTCAAGTCCATACTTAGAGCTAAATCCAAGGAAAGCATCGGTATCCATAAAAGATTTAACACAATCGAACTTAGGTGTCATACCTGACTCCTTACCATCGTCGGAACCCCAATCTTCAGAGTTGCGTTTAATTCTTTCCAATAAGTCCCATTTGAAATCAATAGTCTTCAGCATATAAGAACCAGCATAGGAAGTATCGAGCAGGTTGCGATTATCAAGAGAAAGCCGAGCATAAAAATTCTGAATAATCATTTCCCAAGAGAGATCATGATTGGGGCATGAATATAACATTGACTTAAGCCTCCCCCAAGCTTGAGCGATGCTTTCTCCTTCACGAGGCCAAAAATTATATATGTAATTACGATCACGATGAACAAGGTGCATAGGATAGAACTTCTGGTGAAATTCCAACTTCAATCGCTTATAATTCCAAGATCTCATATCATCACATAGCCTATACCATGTCAATGCATCTCCCTTCAAAGATAAAGGGAAGACCTTCCTTTTGACAACATCATCGGGAATACCTGCAAGCTTAAATAATCCACAAACTTCATCCACAAGGATAAGGTGTAAATCGGGATGCAATGTTCCATCTCCTGCAAATGGATTAGCTAGCAGTTTTTCTATCATACCCGAAGGAATCTCAAAGTAAATATTTTCATAAGGTTCAGTAGGTTGAGGAGCAACTCTTTGCTCTTCTAGTTGGGGTGAAGATACCCAAAACAAGCCCCTCAAAGGATTAGTTTCCATAGAGACAGGTAACAGAAAATTTCAGCACACTATATAAATGTTTCCTTACCAAGTTCCACTCACCAAAAGCGCTACACTCCCGGCAACGGTGCCAGAAAAGAGTCTTGATGACCCACAAGTGTAGGGGGTAAATCATAGTCCTTTCGATAAGTAAGAGTGTCGAACGCAACGAGGAGCATAAGGAAATGATAAGCGGTTTTCAGTAAGGTTTTCTCTGCAAGCACTGAAATTGTAGGTGATAGATAGTTTTGTGATAAGATAAATGGTAACGAGTAACAAGTAATTAAAGTAAATAAAGTGCAGCAAGGTGGCCCAATCCTTTATGTAGCGAAGGATAAGCCTGGACAATTTCTAATAATGATAAAGGAGCTCCCGAGGACACATTAGGAATTATCGTCAAGCTAGTTTTCATAACGTTCATATGATTCGCGTTCGGTACTTTGATAATTTGATATGTGGGTGGACCGGTACTTGGGTACTGCCCTAACTTTCACAAGCATCCCACTTATGATTAACCCCTATTGCAAGCGTCCACAACTACAAAAGAAGTGTTAAGGTAAACCTAACCACAACATTAAACATATGGATCCATATCAGCCCCTAACGAAGCAACACATAAATTAGGGTTTAAGCTTCTGTCACTCTAGCAACCCATCATCTACTTATTACTTCCCCATGCCTTCCTCTGGGCCCAAATAATGGTGAAGTGTCATGTAGTCGATGTTCACATAACACCACTAGAGGAAAAGACAACATACATCTCATCAAAATGTCGAACGAATACCAAATTCACATGACTACTAATAGCAAGACTTCACACATGTCCTCAGGAACAAACGTAACTACTCACAAAGCACATTCATGTTCATAATCAGAGGAGTAATAATATGCATAATGGATCTGAACATATGATCTTCCACCAAGTAAACCAATTAACATCAACTACAAGGAGTAATCAACACTACTAGCAACCCACAGGTACCAATTTGTGGTTTTGATACAAGATTGGATACAAGAGATGAACTAGGGTTTTGAGAGGAGATGGTGCTGGTGAAGATGTTGGTGTAGATTGACCCCCTCCCGATGAGAGGATCGTTGGTGATGACGTTGGTGATGATTTCCCCCTCCCGGAGGGAAGTGTCCCCGGCAGAACAGCTTCGCCGGAGCCCGAGATTGATTCCACCAAGGTTCCGCCTCGTGGCGCCAGAGTTTCGTCGCGTGAGCTTGCCCACGATTTTTCCAGGGTAAAAGCTCTGATATAGCAGAAGATGGACGCTGGAGGCCCACTAGGGGGGCCAGGAGATAGGGGGCGCGCCCTATAAGGGGGGCGCCCTCCTCTCTCCTGGACAGGGTGTGGGCCCCCTGGTGTATTTCTTTCGCTCAAAAATTCTTATTAAATCCAAAAGGATGTTTCATGGAGTTTCAGGACTTTTGGAGTTGTGCAGAATATGTTTCCAACATTTGCTCCTTTTCCAGCCAGAATTCCAGCTGCCGGCATTCCCCCTGTTCATGGTAAACCTTGTAAAATATGAGAGAATAGCCATAAGTATTGAGATATAATATGTAACAACAGCCCATAATGTAATAAATATTGATATAAAAGCATGATGCAAAATGGACGTATCAGGCGTTGACCATCATGTCTTCGGCATTGTTTGTATTGCTCTGATGCTTGTTTTTGTTCTGTCGGGGCCTAATGTTTCTGCTCCTTGGTTCAGAAGTGCCAGGATCACTGGTACTGTTGCTGCTACGGGCAAGCCAGCTATCTTCGCCTGTGCAAAAGCAGGTTATGAGTGAAGTGAGGGTTGCCATGGACTTTGGCTTTTCTTGGCTGAGGTGTCGGGCAAGCCATTCGTCGCGGATGCTGTGTTTAAAGGCTGCTAGAGCCTCGCCGTCTGGACAATCAACAATTTGGTTCTTTTTTTATTAGGAATCGGGTCCAGAATTTTCTGGCCGACTCTCCGGGCTGCTGGACTATGTAACTGAGGTCATTGGCGTCCGGAGGCCGGATATAAGTGCCCTGGAAGTTGTCTCTAAAGGCATCCTCTAGGTCTTCCCAGCTTCCAATAGAGTTTTCTGGGAGGCTGTTTAACCAGTGCCGAGCTGGTCCATTAAGTTTGAGAGGGAGGTATTTGATGGCATGTAGATCGTCACCGCGAGCCATGTGAATGTGGAGAAGAAAATCTTCAATCCATACTGCGGGATCTGTTGTGCCATCGTATGATTCGATGTTCATGGGTTTAAACCCTTCTGGGAACTGGTGCTCCATTACCTCTTAGTGAAGCATGGGGGGTGTGCGGCGCCTCTATATCGGGCAACGTCACGACGCAGTTCGGATGGAGTCCGTATGAGGTTTTCATCCTGGGTGAAGTTGTGGTTGTCGCGCCAGGCTTGATGGTCGTCTTCTCGTGCTGGGGCACGCCCCCTTGATCCATATATTGATCTGGTCTGAGTGGTTCTATTAGTCAGGTCCTGTCGTAGGTCGTAAGTGTATCCTGTAGCTGCTGTCTCTCTGCCTTTATGGCGGGGTGGTGCATGTTGGTGTTTGGCTTGAGTTGTCGTTCTGTCCCGGCCACGTGGCGGTCGGTCAGGTCCGTTGACAGTGTTGCGCGTGGGGCGATATAGGCCCTGCGGCCTCGTCATCGAATTGGGGTAGCAGCTTGCGCTTCGGATAAGTTGGGCGTTAGTCCATCTGTCATTGAGCAGATCCTGATCATCTTGAAGCTGTTGCTGCTTCTTTTTCAGGCTTCTTGCAGTGGCTATTAGCCGGCGCTTAAAGCGCTCTTGTTCGTGGGGTTCCTCTGGCACGATGAATTCTTCATCGCCGAGGCTCTCATCCTCTTCGGAGGTCGGTAAGTAATTACTATCCTCCGAGCCCTCGTTCCCGATGGGATCGTCGGGGTTGACTTGCCCCTCCTCCCAATCATCATGCTTGGATGTTGGTTCTATAGGGGCTTATTGATCTTCGGCGTTATCCGGAGTGTTGTTGTCTCTGGTGCCGGTATTGCTGTCTTTTTTGCACCGCGATTTAGAGTGGCGCCGCTTACGTCGATGCTTTGGTGGTGCCACGGGAGGCTTGTCTTCGAGTGAATCCTTCTCCCCTTCGTCGTCATCCTCTTTGGGGGTGTCCACCATGTACATGTCATATGTGGAAGTAGTCGTCTAGCGTCTGGTAAGCGGCGGGTTCTGGCTTTGCTCTTCTCCGGCATCGTTGTCCATGCCGTTGATGTCTTCGGAAGCGTAATCAAGCATGCCGGTTAAGTCCTCGACAGTGGCTATGAAGTGGGTGGTGGGTGGGACGTAAAATTCCCCGCTCTCGGCCCCTAGTGCGGGCTGGGTGTAGTTCGGCAGCGATCCTTCTGTAATGGCGAGAGATCGCATTAAGTCCAAAGCATCATTTAAGGGTGAGGTTTGGATAGGGAAGCGAGAATCCGTGGAGCTGGTGTACGGAGGTGAGTCCGGCTCGATGAGGATAGAGGGAGCTTGGAGTGACTCCGGGCCGGCCGGTGAAGCGATCCCCTCTGTATCTCCAGTGTTGAGTTCTATGGCCGCGGAGAGTTCGCTGGGCTCTAAACTCCCGTCTTCGGACTCGGTGAGGAGTTCCGGATCTGAGGCCGGAGCTGCAGTTGAGGCTGCAAACCCTTGGAAGATCAAGTCTCCTCGGATATCAGTGATGTAGTTTAGGTTTCCGAAACTGATCTGATGACCAGGGGCGTAGCTGTCGATCTGCTCCAGATGGCCAATTGAATTGGCACGCAGTGCGAAGCCACCGAATACGAAGATTTGACCGGGAAGAAAAGTCTCCCTCAGGGCGGTATTGTTGTGGATGATTGGTGGAGCCATCGATCCTTCTGGTGACGACACAGTGGAACTCTCAATGAAAGCACCTATGTCGGTGTCAAAACCGGTAGATCTCGGGTAGGGGGTCCCGAACTGTGCGTTTAAGGATCGACGATAACAAGGAGGTAGGGGACACGATGTTTACCCAGGTTTGGGCCCTCTTAATGGAGGTAATACCCTACTTCCTGCTTGATTGACTTTGATGAGTATAGGGGTTACAAGAGTTGATCTACCTCGAGATCGTAATGGCTAAACCCTATATGTCTAGCCTGTATGATTGTGATCGCCCCTATGGACTAAACCCTCCGGTTTACATAGACACCGGAGGGATTTAGGGTTTTATAGAGTCGGTTACAGAGAAAGGAAGGTACATGATCCGAAGGCCAAGCTTGCCATCCACGCAAAGGAGAGTCCCATCCGGACACGGGGGAGGTCCTTCTATCTCGTATCTTCACGGCCCATTAGTCCGACCCATGTCACATAGGCCGGCTCCCCGAGGACCCCATAGTCCAGGACTCCCTCAGGCGGTGATCGTCATACTGCTTACCATCAATGTCTTATTTTGATTCGGGGGTATTGTTGGACGAAGCGGCCCAGACCAACCTTACATGATCGCATTCATGAGACCGGTTCCACCGACAGACATGCAACTAGTTTTGCATAAAGGTGGCTGGCAGGTGTTTGTTTCTCCAACTTTAGTTGAATCGAATTTGACTGTGGCCGGTCCTTGTGAAGGTTAAAACAGCAAACTTGATAAATCACCGTTGTGGTTTTTGTGCCGTAGGTAAGTACGATTCTTGCTAGAAGCCCATAGCAGCCACGTAAAACTTGCAACAACAAAGTAGAGGACGTTTAACTTGTTTTTGCAGGGCATGTTACGATGTGATATGGTCAAGACATGATGTGATATACGTTGTTGTATGAGATGATCATGTTTTGTAAAAGTTATCGGCAACTGGCAGGAGCCTTATGGTTGTCGCTTTATTGTATGAAATACAAATGCCATGTAATTGCTTTACTTTATCACTAAGCGGTAGCAATAGTCGTAGAATCAATAGTTGGCGAGACGATCACAACGCTACGATGGAGATCAAGGTCTCAAGCCGGTGACGATGGAGATCATGACGTTGCTTTGGTGATGGAGATCAAAAACACAAGATGATGATGGCCATATCATGTCACATATTTTGATTGCATGTGATGTTTATCTTTACGCATCTTATTTTGCTTAGTACGGGTGCAGCATTCTAAGATGATCCCTTACTAAAATTTCAAGGTATAAGTGCTCTCCCCAAGTATGCACCGTTGTGAAAGTTCTTCGTGCTGAGACACCATGTGATGATCGGGTGTGATAATCTCTACGTTCAAATACAACGGGTGCAAGCCAGTTTTGCACATGTGGAATACTCGTGTTAAACTTGACGAGCCTAGCATATACAAATATGGCCTCGGAACACTGAAGACCGAAAGGTCGAACGTGAATCATATAGTAGATATGATCAGCATAGTGATGTTCACCATTGAAGACTACTCCATCTCACGTGATGATCGGACATGGTTTAGTTGATTTGGATCACGTATCATTTAGATGACTAGAGGGATGTCTATCTAAGTGGGAGTTCTTAAGTAATATGATTGATTGAACTTTAATTTATCATGAACTTAGTCCTGATAGTATTTGCAAATTATGTTGTAGATCAATAGCTCGTGTTGTAGCTTCCCTATGTTTTTGATATGTTCCTAGAGAAAACTAAGTTGAAAGATGATACTAGCAATGATGCGGACTAGGTCTGTGATCTGAAGTTTATCCTCATTGCTGCACAGAAGAATTATGTCCTTGATGCACCGCTAGGTGATAGATCTATTGCAGGAGCAGATGCAGACGTTATGAACATTTGGCTAGCTCAATATGATGACTACTTGATAGTTTAGTGCACCATGCTTTACAGCTTAGAACCGGGACTTCAAAAACGTTTTGAATGCCACGGAGCATATGAGATGTTCCAAGATCTGAAATTGATATTTCAGACTCATGCCTGTGTCGAGAGGTATGAGATCTCCAACAAGTACTATTCCTAAAAGATGGAGGAGAATAGCTCAGCTAGTGAGCATGTGCTCAGAATGTTTGGGTACTACAATCACTTGAATCAAGTGGGAGTTAATCTTCCAGATAAGATAGTCATTGACAAAGTTCTCTAGACATCATCACCAAGTTACCAGAACTTCGTGATGAACTATAATATGCAAGGGATGACGAAAGTGATTCCCAAGCTCTTCGTGATGTTGAAATCGACGAAGGTAGAAATCAAGAAAAATCATCAAGTGTTGATGATTAAAAAGAGCACTAGTTCAAGAAAAGGGCAAAGGGTAAGAAGGGGAACTTCAAGAAGAATGGCAAGCAAGTTGTCACTCCCGTGAAGAAGCCCAAAGCTGGACCTAAGCCTGAAACTGAGTGCTTCTACTACAAAGGAAATGGTCACTGGAAGCGGAACTACCCCAAATATTTGGCGGATAAGAAGGATGGCAAAGTGAACAAAAGTATATTTGATATACATGTTATTGATGTGTACCTTACTAGTGCTTGTAGTAGCCCCTGGGTATTTGATACCTGTTCGGTTGCTAAGATTAGTAACTCGAAACAGGAGTTGCAAAATAATAAGAGACTAGTTGAGGGTGAAGTGACGATGTGTGTTGGAAGTGGTTCCAAGATTGATATGATCATCATCGCACACTCCCTATAATTTCGGGATTAGTGTTGAACCTAAATAAATGGTATCCAGTGTTTGCGTTGAGCATGAATATGATTAGATCATGTTTATTGCAATATGGTTATTCATTTAAGACAGAGAATAATTGTTATTCTGTTTACATGAGTAAAACCTTCTATGGTCATACACCCAATGTTAATGGTTTATTGAATCTCGATCATAATGATACACATATTCATAATATTGATGCCAAAAGATCAAAGTTGATAATGATAGTGCAACATATTTGTG
Organism: Triticum aestivum; assembly: GCF_018294505.1. Classification (NCBI taxonomy): domain Eukaryota; kingdom Viridiplantae; phylum Streptophyta; class Magnoliopsida; order Poales; family Poaceae; genus Triticum; species Triticum aestivum. The sequence continues at coordinate 328,221,738 of NC_057795.1, read as the reverse complement.
GCACTGCCGTTTGGGTCATATCGGTGTAAAACGCATGAAGAAACTCCATGCAGATGGACTTTTGGAATAACTTGATTATGAATCATTTGATACTTGCGAACCATGCCTAATGGGCAAGATGACTAAAACTCCGTTCTCCGGAACAATGGAACGAGCTAATGATTTATTGGAAATAATACATACTGATGTATGCGGTCCGATGAGTGTTGAGGCTCATGGCAGGTATCATTATTTTCTGATCTTCATAGATGATTTGAGTAGATATGGGTATATCTACTTAATGAAACACAAATCTGAAACATTTGAAAAGTGGAGAATTTCAGAGTGAAGTGGAGAATCATCATAACAAGAAAATAAAGTTTCTATGATCTGATCATGGAGGTGAATATTTGAGTTACGAGTTTGGCCTTCATTAAAAACAATGTGGAATAGTTTCACAACTCACGCCACATGGAACACCACAGCGTAATGGTGTGTCCGAACGCCATAACCGCACTTTATTAGATATGGTGTGATCTATGATGTATCTTGATGATTTACCACTATCGTTTTGGGGATATGCATTAAAGACAGTTGCATTCACATTAAACAGGGCACCGTCAAAGTCCGTTGAGACGACACCGTATGAACTGTGCTTTGGCAACAAACCTAAGCTGTCGTTTCTTAAAGTTTGGTGATGTGATGCTTATGTCAAAAGGCTTCAACCTGATAAGCTCGAACTCAAATCGGAGAAGTGTGTCTTCATTGGATACCCTAAGGAAACAATTGGGTACACCTTCTAACACAAGTCCGAAGGCAAGATTTTTGTTGCTAAGAACGGAACCTTTCTAGAGAAGGAGTTTCTCTCGAAACAAGTGAGTGGGAGGAAAGTAGAACTTGATGAGGTAATTGTACCTACTCTCAATTTGGAAGGTAGCTCATCTGAGAATTCTGTTCCCGTGATGCCTACACCTATTGGAGAGGAAGCTAATGATAAAGATCATGAAACTTCAGATCAAGTTTCTACAGAACCTCGTAGGTTAAACAGAGCACGATCCGCACTAGAGTGGTATGGTAATCCTATTCTGGAGGTCATGTTACTTGACCATGACGAACCTACGAACTATGAAGAAGCTATGATGAGCCCAGATTCCGATAAATGGCTTGAGGCCATGAAATCTGAGATAGGATCCATGTATGAGAACAAAGTGTAGACTTTGGTGGACTTGCCCGATGATCGGCAACCCATTGAGAATAAATGGATCTTTAAGAGGAAGATGGAAACTGATGGTAGTGTTACTATCTACAAAGCTCGACTAGTCGCAAAAAGGTTTTCGACAAGTTCAAGGTGTTGACTACAATGAGATTTTCTCAACCGTAGCGACGCTTAAGTCCGTCCGAATCATGTTACCAATTGCCATATTTTATGAAATCTGGCAAATGGATGTCAAAACTGCATTCCTTAACGGATTTATTAAAGAAGTGTTGTATATGATGCAACCAAAAGGTTTTGTCAATACTAAAGGTGCTAACAAAGTGTGCGAGCTCCAGCGCTCCATTTGTGGACCGGTGCAAGCATCTCGGAGTTGGAATATATGCTTTGATGAGTTGATCAAAACATATAGTTTTATACAGACTTTCCGAGAAGCTTGTATTTACAAGAAAGTGAGTGGGAGCACTACAACATTTCTGATAAGTATATATGAATGACATATTGTTGATCGGAAATGTGTAGAATTTTCTGGAAAGCATAAAGGAATGTTTGAAAGGAATTTTTCAAAGAAAGACCTCGGTGAAACTGCTTACATATTGGGCATCAAGATCTATAGAGATAGATCAAAACGCTTGATAAGATTTTTCAATGAGTACATACCTTGATTAGATTTTGAAAGAATTCAAAATGGATCAGTCAAAGAAGGAGTTCTTGCCTGTATTACAAGGTGTAAAGTTGAGTAAGACTCAAAACCCGACCACAACAGAAAATAGAAAGAGAATGAAAGTCATTCCCTATGCCTCAGCCATAGGTTCTATAAAGTATGCTATGTTGTGTACCAGACCTATTGTGTACCTTATCATGAGTTTGGCAAGGGGGTGCAATAGTGATCCAGGAGTAGATCACTGGATAACGGTCAAAGTTATCCTTAGTTACCTAAGATGATTAAGGAAATATTTCTCAGTTATAGAGGTGATAAAGAGTTCGTCGTAAAGAGTTACGTCGATGCAAACTTCGCACCGATTCGGATGACTTTGAGTCTCAATCTGGATACATATTGAAAGTGGGAGCAATTAGCTAGAGTAGCTCTATGCAGAGCATTGTAGACATAGAAATTTTGTAAAATACATACGGCTCTGAATGTGGCAGACCCGTTGACTAAACTTCTCTCACAAGCAAAACATGATCACACCTTAGTACTCTTTGGGTGTTAATCACATAGCGATGTGAACTAGATTATTGACTCTAGTAAACCCTGTGGGTGTTGGTCACATGGCCATGTGAACTATTGGTATTAAATCACATGGCGATGTGAACTAGATTATTGACTCTAGTGCAAGTGGGAGACTGAAGGAAATATACCCTAGAGGCAATAATAAAGTTGTTATTTTATATTTCCTTATTCATGATAAATGTTTATTATTCATGCTAGAATTGTATTAACCGGAAACTTGATACATGTGTGAATACATAGACAAAACACCGTGTCCCTAGTATGCCTCTACTTTACAAGCTCGTTAATCAAAGATGGTTAAGTTTCCTAGCCATGCACATGTGTTGTCATTTGATGAACGGGATCACATCATTAGGAGAATGATGTGATGGACAAGACCCATCCGTTAGCATAGCATAATGATCGTTCAGTTTTATTGCTACTGCTTTCTTCATGTCAAATACATATTCCTCCGACTATGAGATTATGCAACTCCCGGACACCGAAGGAATGTCTTGTGTGCTATCAAACGTCACAATGTAACTGGGTGATTATAAAGATGCTCTACAGGTATCTCCAAAGGTGTTTATTGGGATGGCATAGATCAAGATTAGGATTTGTCACTCCAAGTAACGGAGAGGTATCTCTGGGCCCTCTCAGTAATGCACATCATATGAAGCCTTGAAAGCAATGTGACTAATGAGTTAGTTGCGGGATGATGCATTACAGAACGAGTAAAGAGACTTGCCAGTAACGAGATTGAACTAGGTATGGAGATACCGACGATCGAATCTCGGGCAAGTAACATACCGATGACAAAGGGAATAACGTATGTTGACATTGCGGTTGGACCGATAAAGATCTTCGTAGAATATGTGGGAACCAATATGAGCATCCATGTTCTGCTGTTGGTTATTGACCAAAGAGGTGTCTTGGTCATGTCTATATAGTTCTCGAACCCGAAGGGTCCACACGCTTAACGTTCGATGATGATATGTATTATATGAGATTCGGAAAACCTAGAGGCAAGCTACTCCATTTCCTTGTTTCCGAACAAGGGATAGATGCCAATCTCGAGAAAATCAGTGCGATTGTCTGAATTAAACGCCCTGTGCGTGTGCATGACGTTCAGAAGCTTACAGGTTGTCTCGCAGCGTTGAGTCAGTTCATTTCATGCCTCGGTGAGAAGGCACTGCCTCTTTACCGACTGATGAAGAAATCTGATAAGTTTGAGTGGAGTCCCGAAACCGAAGCAGCATTTGTGGAGCTCAAAGCCCTACTTGCCACCCAGCCGGTTCTTGCTCCTCCGAACAGCAAAGAGCCTCTACTCGTATACATTTCGGCCACTGGTCAGGTTGTCAGCATAGTGCTCACAGTGGAACGAAAAGAAGAGGCAAGGCCTACAAAGTTCAACGACCAGTGTATTATATCTCTGAAGTTCTGACTCCGTCCAAGCAGAGGTATCCGCATTATCAAAAACTTTGTTTATGGAATTTACTTGACTGTGAAGAAAGTTGCGCATTATTTCCATGACCACTCGGTTTCAGTTGTCAGTGATGCTCCGTTATCTGAAATTATGAACAAAAAGGATGCAACTGGTTGAGTGGCCAAATGGGAAATTGAACTTCGCCCTTTAGATATCAAGTTTGAAGTGAAAAAGGCGATCAAATCTCAAGCGCTCGCATATTTCTTGGCCGAGTGGGTTCAGCAGCAACAGCCGACTCAAATTCACTTGGAGCACTGGACTATGTTCTTTGATGGGTCTAAAATGTTGAATGGTTCCGTTGCCGGAGTGGTCCTAGTGTCTCCAAGAGGTGATAGACTCAGTTATGTCCTCCAGATTCACTTTGATTCTTCCAACAATGAGGCTTAGTATGAAGCACTCCTCTACGGGTTGCGTATGGCTATCTCCCTCGGTGTCCGTCGCCTGATGGTCTATAGTGACTCGGATTTATTGGTCAATCAGGTGATGAAGGAGTGGGATGTCAGAAACCCTGCCATGACATGATATTAGAGAAAAAGTTTGAGGGTTTGGAGCTTCACCACATTCCCTGAATAAAAAATCAAGCAGCTAATGACCTTGCAAAAATCGGTTCCACTCGGAAGCCTATCCCCAGCAACGTGTTTCTTGAGCATCTCCATTCCCCATCAGTGCTAGAGGATCCTTTTACTGAAGAGCCTCCCCAAGCAATAAGTTTGACCGATCCGACTGAAATCAAGGTCCCAGCAGTCATTGACCTGATTATGGAGATCCTAGTAATCACTCCCGACTGGACAGTGTTGTACATTGCGTATCTGCTCAGGCAGGAGCTTCCAGAAGGTGAAGTTGAAGCACGTCAGATTGTCCACAGATCCAAGGCTTTCACAATGATAAGGACAACTCTACAGGGAGAGTGTTACTAGTGTAGCTTAACGATGTATTTCTCCAGAAGAGGGTCGACTAATTTTGGAAGAGATCCACTCGGGGACCTGTGGTCACCATACGTCCTTTCAGACAATTGTAGCCAAAGCATGCCGAGCTGTATTTTACTAGCCGCGGGCCAATGAAGCTGCATAGGAAATCGTTCAGCAGTGTGAAGGATGTCAGTTCTACGCGAACATATCCCATAAGCCTGCATCTGCCCTGAAGACTAATCCACTTGTCTAGCCATTTATTGTGTAGGGGTTGGACATGGTTGGACCACTCAGGACCGGCATAAGTGGCTTCACTCATCTGCTTGTAGCAGTCGACAAATTCACCAAGTGGATCGAAGCTAAACCTATCAAGAAGTTAGATTCAAAGACAACCATTCGGTTCTTGAAAGAGTTGATATTCAGATATGGAGTTCCACATAGTATCATCACGAACAATGGCTCAATCTTCGATTCAGAAGAGTTCAGAAACTTCTGCGCCACCCAAGGCACTCGGGTTGACTACGCATCCATTGCACACCCGTAGTCGAATGGTCAAGCTGAGAGGGTGAACGGTCTTATCCTTCAAGGATTGAAGCCTCGACTCATGCACGACATTGAGCATGCAGCTGGAGCCTGGGTGACTGAACTACCATCTATCTTATGGGGTTTGAGGATGACTCCAGACCGTTCCACCGACCACACTCCTTTCTTCATGGTGTATGGAGCTAAAGCCATGCTGCCTAGTGATCTCTTCCACAATGCACCTCGAGTGGAACTCTACTGAGAAGTTGAGGCAGAGCAGGTGCGGCAGGCGCGACAGGAGGCCCTGATACGATCGATTGTTTATCTGCAGGATATTTGTCGATTCCACGCCAGGAATGTCAAAGGTCAAGCATCTCAAGAAGGAGATCTCGTGCTCCGAGTGGATCAGCAGCGACCTCACAAGCTTGCCCCCGCATGGGAAGGCCCCTTCATCGTCACCAAGGTGATACACAACGAGGCCTACCACCTCTACAAAATCGCGAAGAAGATCGACGAGCCACACGCCTGGAATGCATATCTTCTCCGTCGATTTTATACCTCGCACTCAGATTGACGAAATGTGATAAGAGTACTTTTAGATTGTTTATCAAGACATGACTCCTACAGTCTCATCATGATTTCTCTCGCATAATCGTGTGTTCAAAACCCCCAGTGGGTGACTTAGCTGTGAAACCTGTTTTTTGCCTAAGTTAAAAAACTACTTCGAGTGAGAGCATCCCTCCCACTCTGAGGCTTAGCCGCAAGCCCGTCCTCGCCTAAGTTAAAAAACTACTCTGAGTGAGAGCATCCCTTCCACTCGGAGGATTAGCCGCGAGCCCGTCCTCTCCTAAGTTAAAAAACTACGCCGAGTGAGAGCATCCCTCCCACTCGGAGGCTTAGCCGCGAGCCCGTCCTCGCCTAAGTTAAAAAAACTACTCCGAGTGAGAGCATCCCTCCCATTCGGAGGCTTAGCCACGAGCCCGTCCTCACCTAAGTTAAAAAAAACTACTCCGAGTGAGAGCATTCCTCCCACTCGGGGGCTTAGCCGCGAGCCCGTCCTCGCCTAAGTTAAAAAACTACTTCGAGTGAGAGCATCCCTCCCACTCAGAGGCTTAGCCGTGAGCCCGTCCTCGCCTAAGTTAAAAAACTACTCCGAGTGAGAGCATCCCTCCCACTCGGAGGCTTAGCCGCGAGCCCGTCCTCGCCTAAGTTAAAAAAAACTACTCCGAGTGAGAGCATCCCTCCCACTCGGGGGCTTAGCCGCAAGCCCGTCCTCGCCTAAGTTAAAAAAAACTACTTCGAGTGAAAGCATCCCTCCCACTCGGGGGCTTTTCCGCGAGCCCATCCCCGCCTAAGTTAAAAAACTACTCCGAGTGAGAGCATCCCTCCCACTCGGGGGCTTAGCCGCGAGCCCATCCTTGCCTAAGTTAAGAAAACTACTCCGAGTGAGAGCATCCCTCCCACTCCAAGGCTTAGCCACGAGCCCGTCCTCGCCTAAGTTAAAAAGACTACTCCGAGTGAGAGCATCCCTCCCACTCGAGGGCTTAGCCGCAAGGCCGTCCTCGCCTAAGTTTAAAAAACTACTCCGAGTGAGAGCATCCCTCCCACTCGGAGGCTTAGCCGCGAGCCCATCCTCGCTTAAGTTAAAAAAACTACTCCGAGTGAGAGCATCCCTCCTACTCGGGGGCTTAGCTGTGAGCCCGTCCTCGCCTAAATTTAAAAACTACTCTGAGTGAGAGCATCCCTCCCACTCGGAGGCTTAGCCGCGAGCCCGTCCTTGCCTAAGTTAAAAACTACTCCGAGTGAGAGCATTCCTCCCACTCTGGGGCTTAGCCATGAGCCCATCGTCACCTAAGTTAAAAAACTACTCTGAGTGAGTGCATCCCTCCCACTCGGGGGCTTAGCCGCGTGCTTGTCTCACCTTAGTTAAAAAAAGTTACTCCGATGAGAGCATCGCTCCCACTTGGGGGCTTAGCCGCGAGCCCGTCCTTGCCTAAGTTTAAAAATTACTCTGACTGAGAGCATCCCTCTCACTCAGAGGCTTAGTCGCGAGCCCGTCCTCGCCTAAGTTAAAAACCTACTTCGAGTGAGAGCATCCCTCCCACTCAGAGGATTAGCCGTGAGCCCGTCCTCGCCTAAGTTAAAAAAACTACTCCGAGTGAGAGCATCCCTCCCACTCGAGAACTTAGCCGCGAGCCCGTACTCGCCTAAGTTAAAAAATCTGTTCGCTCGAAACAAGCAATAAAATGGAAAGCAGTATTCAGATAAATCCATCAAGTTCATAAACGAAAGCAAAAGTACTCGGGCGATAGGCCCGAACGAGTTTAACGCTTACAGGATCACTCAGCATTCCGAGGCAAATAAGTTTGGATCATAAAAGTTTTTCACTCAACAGGAGGACTCGCAGGCTCGACAAAGGTGTGCAGATCAATGCCATCTGCGATCCGAGTGGCTGCATCAATGAAGATCCCCATGAAACTTTCAAATTGGTGGTTCTTCGTGTTTGCCACCTGAAGAGCCTTCAGCTTGTCTTCCTTAGCCTCCTTGCAGTGGACACGAACAAGTGAGAGCGCCACATCGGCCCCATAGCGGGCAGCTGATTTCTTCCATGCTTGCACTCGACCAGGGATTTCATTGAGCTGAGTCATCAGTGACTTGAGGTCGTTCTAAAGTTTATCCTCTGGCCATAGCTCTTTATCTATCCTTGTCAGTGCAACCTTCAGTCGGGTGATGTACCCCAAGACACTATAAAGACAAGCTTCAAGCCACAACACGTTCATAGCAGCAGCATCTCCGACGAGTGACTTGGTGGGGTCCAGGCCTATCTCGATTCATTATGTCTCTTGCTCGAAATTTTGGCAAAATTCTGCACAAGGCGGAAGGAATGAGTGAGCAGCAGTATTCTGCAAAGATTTTGACAAAAATCTCTAGAGTTCACTCGGACAAAGAGAAAATACCTTCAAGCATGGCGTACATTTTCTGCACAAGGTTCCCCAAGTACTCCTCCAGCTCGTTTCTCTTTTGAGTGAGCTGGTCCACCTTCTCAGTCAAGACGGTCTCCTCCTCCTTAAGTTGGGCAGCTTCCTTCTTCGCCTCCTCAATGGCAGTCTTCAGGGTCGCATTCTCCTCTTCCAGCTTGCCGACTGAAGCTAGTTTTGCTTCAGCTGCTTCAGTTTTCTCTCGAGCCACCTTCTGCGCCCCCACAAGTTCGTTGGCTTTCCTCTCCAGCGCCTGCTTCATAGTGTCTAAATAAATAACATTCTTCAGTCGTGCTTGGAGTTGACGGTTTTCACTACGCACATCTGTTCGAGTGGAATCACTCGGTTCAAAGGACCGAAAAAAATGACAAAGCACACGGTCTGTGAAATGTTACCTCCCATGGTCTTCACCTCTTCCTGAGCCTGCTTCAAATTATTCTTGGCAAGTTCTAGGTCCAGTTGGAGTTGGATCTTCTCGTTCTCCAGAGCAACGTACTGAGTCCCCAATTCACAAGATCTCTGAAATCAACAAAAAGACAACTCAGTCACCGAAGAAAAAGATTCTCAAAAGTATTTCCTCTACTTTCGAGTGGGGAAGTGCAAATCCAGATTGCTACTATCAAAAGCATTCTAAGACCACCGCCGAATCAAACTCTGACAGCGGTGTCGGGAACTACACCTAGTGGGTGCACTCAGCGTGCCCCCACTGGATCAATTTCCCACTTGGTACGGCCTACCCAGTTCGAGTGGAGGAACTATAAAAAAAGAAGAAGAGAGAAAATAGCTTGTTCTAAGACCACCGCCGAATCAAACATTCGACGGCGGTCTCAGGGACTACACCCAGTGGGTGCACTCAGCGTGCCCCCACTAGATCAGTTTCCTACTCAACCGGGCCTGACCGGTCCGAGTGAAGAACTTCAGGCAAATATATCATAAAGACCCCCGCTGAATCAAACATTCAATGACGGTCTCGGGGACTACACCCAGTGGGTGCACTCAGCGTGCCCCCACTGGTTTGATTCCCCACACGGCACGGCCTGGCCATTTTGAGTGGATAGAATACAGAACAAAAAGAAAAAACACCCGGTGCGTGTACGGATTCAATAGAGTCAAGATGGTCAAAATTCAATCTGAAATCAACTTACAATCGTACTTACTAGGACATTGGCTTGAAGGGCCGAACTGGCGTCATAAGCAGACTTGCTGGCTTCATACACCTCCTTCAGTTGCTGCATCATCAGGCCGGCTTGGATCATAGCCTCCTTGCCAGCTCCTATTTGGTCCTCTGGGACATGGTTAAGGTTAACACGCCCGACACAGGAGTCGGTGGCGCACTTGGAGGGATCATCACTTGTGGTTGTCTAGTAGGACCCGAGGCAGGAGCAGTCAACACCAGAGGTTGAGCCGTCGATAGGGGAGCAGCAAAAGAAACACCAACTCGAGACGGACCACCTAGTTCTTGAAGAACAGATTTAGGTGGCATACGAGACATCTGGCCTGAAGGTACTCTCTTGGTGGAGCTTCGTGAGGTGGTAGAAACCCTACCTCTTCCTCCTGTGCTTCTCAGTGGCTCTTCCGCGTCATTGTTTGGGAGATGGATAACGTTTGTTGGCGCCGCAGTCACTCAATAGTAAGACCTCAGTCGACCGCCAAAGCAATTAACGAGACAGAGTAAGATGTGTGTTGATCATGCCTGCCCGAGAGGTGGCTGCGTCCATAGTCTACGTGTTTGCATGCTTGTCATCGATTTCCATGTGGGACGTTGCAGAGGTAGCAGCTCTGGGATTCAGAATTCCACTCGGTCAACTAACACATGAAGGTCTGCAATAGCAGTGAAGAAAGAAAAGAAGAAACACTCATGTTGAAGCAATATGCACGGTGACCTTTATCCTGGGCAGGGCCTTCTGAGGTTTGGACGAAGCAGTCTTGGCTTGCTTGGCAGTTTTTTCAGTCGGATCAGGAGTTGGCGTCCGAGTGCGCTTCTGGTTCCTAACACTCGATGTTGTATCCTTGCTATGACCAGCTATCGGATCTTGAGTCTGCTTGGTATGACGCTCGGTGCGTGGTGGTGACTCAACCTCTTTGTTATCGTCATAGTCATCACTGTCGTCTTCACTATTGTCTGCATAATCAAAGTCAGTACCCTCACCCTCGCTTTCCGCCCCTCCTGCAAATTGTCCCCCATTCGGCATGGGCGAGTACATATTCGTGAAAGCCTGCAATGTACAAAGTTCAGAATCAGTCAGGTTCCAATTCAACTGCATATTGAAAACAGAAATGATTCACTCAACAAATTATGTCTCACTGATACGTCCATTTTGCATCATGTTTTCCAACTATTATTTATGTTGTTTTATTGTATAATAATGCTTTTTGGAGTAATTCTAATGCCTTTTCTCTAATAATATGCAAGTTATACACAAAGGGGGAGTGATGTTTACTATGCAACCTTCTTCTTGTAGACGTTGTTGGGCCTCCGAGTGCAGACGTTTGTAGGACAGTAGCAAATTTCCCTCAAGTGGATGACCTAAGGTTTATCAATCTGTGGGAGACGTAGGATGAAGATGGTCTCTCTCAAGCAACCCTGCAACCAAATAACAAAGAGTCTCTTGTGTCCCCAACACACCCAATACAATGGTAAATTGTATAGGTGCACTAGTTCGGCGAAGAGATGGTGACACAAGTGCAATATGGATGGTAGATATAGGTTTTTATAATCTGAAAATATAAAAACAGCAAGGTAGCAAGCGATAAAAGTGAGTGTAAACGGTATTGCAATGCTAGGAAACAAGGCCTAGGGTTCATACTTTCACTAGTGCAAGTTCTCTCAACAATAATAACATAATTGGATCATATAACTATCCCTCAACATGCAACAAAGAGTCACTCCAAAGTCACTAATAGCGGTGAACAAACAAAGAGATTATTGTAGGGTACGAAACCACCTCAAAGTTATTCTTTCCGATTAATCCATTGGGCTATTCCTATAAGTGTCACAAATAGCCCTAGAGTTCGTAGTAAAATAACACCTTGAGACACAAATCAACCAAAACACTAATGTCACCTAGATACTCCAATGTCACCTCAAGTATCCGTGGGTATGATTATATGATATGCATCACACAATCTCAGATTCATCTATTCAACCAACACAAAGAACTTCAAAGAGTGCCCCAAAGTTTCTACCAGAGAGTCAAGATGAAAACATGTGCCAACCCCTATGCATAGATTCCCAAGGTCACGGAACCCGCAAGTTGATCACCAAAACATACATCAAGTGAATCAATAGAATACCCCATTGTCACCACGGGTATCCCACGCAAGACATACATCAAGTGTTCTCAAATCCTTAAAAACTCAATCCGATAAGATAACTTCAAAGGGAAAACTTAATCCATTACAAGAGAGTAGAGGGGGAGAAACATCATAAGATCCAATTATAATAGCAAAGCTCACGGTACATCAAGATCGTGCCATATCAAGAACACGAGAGAGAGAGATCAAACGCATAGCTACTGGTACATACCCTCAGCCCCTCCTCATCATGGAGAGCGCCAGGATGATGAAGATGGTCATCAGTGATGATTTCCCCCTCCGACAGGGTGCCAAAACAGGATCCCGTTTGATTTTTGGTGGCTATAGAGGCTTGCGGGGCCGAAACTCCCGATCTACGTTTCTTTTCGGGGGTTTCTGTATTTATAGGATTTTTTGGCATCGGTCTCACGTCAGGGGGGTCTCCGAGTCATCCACGACGCATGGGGCGCGCCCAGGGGGTAGGGCGGGCCCTCCACCCTCGTGGATGGCTCAGGACTCTTCTGGCCCAACTCTTTTACTTTGGGGGCTTCTCTTGGTCCATAAAAAATCATCAAAAATTGGCACGTCAATTGGACTCCGTTTGGTATTCCTTTTCTGTAAAACTCAAAAACAAGGAAAAAACAGAAACTAGCACTGGGCTCTAGGTTAATAGGTTAGTCCCAAAAAATCATATAAAATAGCATGCATATAAAACATCTAAGATGGATAATATAATAGCATCGAACAATAAAAAACTATAGATACGTTGGAGACGTATGAAGCATCCCCAAGCTTAATTCCTACTCGTCCTCGAGTAGGTAAATGATAAAAACAGAATTTTTGATGTGGAATGCTACCTAACATATTTATCATTGTGATCTCTCTTTATTGTGGCAAGAATATTCAGATCAATAAGATTCAAAACAAAAGTTTAATATTGACATGAAAACAATAATACTACAAGCATACTAACAAAGCAATCATGTCTTCTCAAGATAACATGGCCAAAGAAAGCTATCCCTACAAAATCATATAGTCTGGCTATGCTCTATCTTCATCACACAAAATATTTAAATCATGCACAACCCCAATTTCAGCCAAGCAATTGTTTAATACTTTAGTATTCTCAAAAAATTTCAATCTTCATGCAATACATGAGCATGAGCCATGTACATAGCACTATAGGTGGAAAACAATGGTGGTTGTGGAGAAGACAAAAAGGAGAAGATAGTCTCACATCAGCTAGGCCTATCAATGGGCTATGGAGATGCCCATCAATAGATATCAATGTGAGTGAGTAGGGATTGCCATGCAACGGATGCACTAGAGCTATAAGTGTATGAAAGCTCAAAAAGAAACTAAGTGGGTGTGCATACAACTCACTTGCTCACGAAGACCTAGGGAAATTTGAGGAAGCCCATCATTGGAATATACAAGCCAAGTTCTATAATGAAAAATTCCCACTAGTATATGAAAGTGACAACACAGGAGACTCTCTATCATGAAGATAATGGTGCTACTTTGAAGCACAAGTGTGGTAAAAGGATAGTAGCATTGCCCCTTCTCTCTTTTTTATCTCATTTTTATTATTTGGGCCTTCTCTTTTTTTGGCCTCTTTTTTTTCGTCCGGAGACTTGTGGGGGAATCATAGTCTCCATCATCCTTTCCTTACTGGGACAAGGTTCTAATAATGAAGATCATCACACTTTTATTTACTTAGAACTCAAGAATTACAACTCGATACTTTGAACAAAATATGACTCTATATGAATGCCTCCGGTGGTGTACCTGGATGTGCAATGAATCAAGAGTGATATGTATGAAAAAATTATGAATGGTGGCTTTGCCACAAATACGATGTCAACTACATGATCATGCAAAGCAATATGACAATGATGAAGCGTGTCATAATAAACGGAACAGTGGAAAGTTGCATGGCAATATATCTCAGAATGGCTATATGGAAATGCCATAATAGGTAGGTATGGTGGCTGTTTTGAGGAAGGTATAATGCGGGTGTATGGTACCGGCAAAAGTTATGTGGTACAAGAGAGGCTAGCAATGGTGGAAGGGTGAGAGTGCGTATAATCCATGGACTCGACATTAGTCATAAAGAACTCACATACTTATTGCAAAAATCTACAAGTCATCAAAACAAAGTACTACATGCATGCTCTTAGGGGAAGGGTTGGTAGAAGTTAACCATCGCGCAATCCCAACCTCCACTCATAAGGAAGAGAATCAATAAATAAATCATGCTCCAACTTCATCACATAAAGGTTCACCATACATGCATGTTACGGGAATGACAAACTTTAACACAAGTATCTCTCAAATTCACAACCACTCTACTAGCATGACTCTAATATCACCATCTTCATATCTCAAAACAATCAAAGGAATCAAACTTCTCATAGTATTCAATGCATTTTATATGACAGTTTTTATTATATCCCTCTTGGATGCCCATCATATTAGGACTAAATTTATAACCAAAGAAAATTACCATGCTGTTCAAGACTCTCAAAATAATATAAGTGAAGCATTAGAGTTTATCAATTTCTTCAAAATAAAACCACCATCGTGCTCTAAAAGATACTAGATGATGCCCCACGCGTTGCTGTGGGAATTGGTTGCAATAGATTTCAATAAGATTAGATTGTGTGGAATATAAATTTTTAGATTAACAACACATGAACCAAAATTTAAAATGCATATGACTTATTATATGTGATAAAATATTTATTGAATATAAGTCAAACAATAGTATGATAATTATTTTCCCATGCATGGTTGCATGAGGGGGTGGGTTTTATGATGCATGGTTGCATGTTATGATGGGCCCTATCCCATCTATAATTGTATGTTGATGTGGCATGCTTTCATGTCAAGATAAATAGGTTATTGGGGATCAATCTCTTAGGTATATAGGATAAGTGAAGCACTAGAGCAAACGACAAACTATTCCAAAAGATATGAGTGAAGATCAATGAGTAGTTGAATAATTATGTATCTATGTGAAGACTCTCTAACATTTAAGAATTTTAAATATTGGGATATTATTCAAAAAGCAAGCAAAACAAAAATAAAATGACATGACGCACCAAGCAAAACACATATCATGTGGTGAATAAAAATATAGCTCCAAGTAAAGTTACCGATGAACGAAGATGAAAGAGGGGATGCCATCCGGGGCATCCCCAAGCTTAGGCTCTTGGTTTTCCTTGAATATTACCTTGGGGTGCCTTGGGCATACCCAAGCTTAGGCTCTTGCCACTCCTTATTCCATTGAATCTTTACCCAAAACATGAAAACTTCACAACACAAAACTCAACAGAAAACTCGTTAGCTCTGTTAGTATAAGAAAATAAAATCACCACTTAGGTACTGTTGTGAACTCATTCTAATTCATAATGGTGTAATATATACTATATTACAACTTCTCTATGGTTCATACCCTCTGATACTACTCATAGATTCATTAAAATAAGCAAACAACACATAGAAAACAGAATCTGTCTAAAACAGAACAGTCTGTAGTAATCTGTAGCTCTCTAATACTTATGTAACTCCAAAAATTCTGAAATAAATTGGTGGACGTGAGGAATTTGTATATTAATCTTATGAAAAAATAATCAACTTAAAATCACTCTTCTGTAAAAAATGACAGCTAATCTCGTGAGCGCAAAGTTTCTGTATTTCAGCAAGATCAAATCAACTATTACCGTAAGCCATCCCAAAGGTATTACTTGGCACTTTATTGAAATAAAAGCTATAGAACATGATTACTACAGTAGATTAATCATGTGAACACACAAAAACATTAAGGGTAAATATTGGGTTGTCTCCCAACAAGCGCTTTTCATTAATGCCTTTTAGCTAGGCATGATGATGACAATGATGCTCACATAAAAGATAAGAATTGAAACATAATGAGAGCATCATGAAGAATATGACTACCACATTTAAGCCTAACCCACTTCCTATGCATAGGGATTTTGTGAGCAAACAACTTATGGGAACAAGAATCAACTAGCATAGGAAAGCAAAACGAGCATAGCTTCAAGATTTTCAACATATAGAGAGGGAACTTAATATTATTGCATATCCTACAAGCATATATTCCCCCCTCATAGTGATTTTCAGTAGCATCATGAATGAATTCAACAATATAACTATCACATAAAGCATTATTTTCATGATGCACAAGCATAGAATTTTTATTACTCTCCACATAAGCAAATGTATTCTCATGAATAGTAGTGGGAGAAAACTCAACAAAATAACTATCATGTGAGGCATAATCCAATTGAAAGTTAAAATAAAGATGACAAGTTTCATGTTTATCATTATTCTTTATAGCATACATGTCATCACAATAATCATCATAGATAGCAACTTTGTTCTCATAATCAATTGGAACCTCTTCCGAAATAGTGGATTCATCACTAAATAAAGTCATGACCTCTCCAAATCCAATTTCATAATTATCACAATAAGATTCAACACCCTCCAAAATAGTGGGATCGATAATACCTAAAGTTGACACTCTTCCCAACCCACTTTCATCAGTATAATCATCATAAATAGGAGGCATGCTATCATCATAATAAATATTCTCATCAAAACTTGGGGGACTAAAAATATCATCTTCATCAAACATAGCATCCCCAATCTTGTGCCTTTGCATATCATTAGCATCATGGAAACTCAAGGAATTCATACTAACAACATTGCAATCATGCTCATCATTCAAAGATTTAGTGCCAAACATTTTATTGCATTCTTCTTCTAACACTTTGGCACAACTATCAGAATCCATATTTTCATGAAAGACATTAAAAAGATGAAGCATATGAGGCACCCTCAATTCCTTTTTTTTGTAGTTTTGTTTTATATACTAAACTAGTGATAAAACAAGAAACTAAAAGACTCAATTGCAAGATCTAAAGATATACCTTCAAGCACTAACCTCCCCGACAACGGTGCCAGAAAAGAGCTTGATGTCTACTATGCAACCTTCTTCCTGTAGACGTTGTTGGGCCTCCAAGTGCAGAGGTTTGTAGGACAGTAGCAAATTTCCCTCGAGTGGATGACCTAAGGTTTATCAATCCGTGGGAGGCGTAGGTTGAAGATGGTCTCTCTCAAGCAACCCTGCAACCAAATAACAAAGAGTCTCTTGTGTCCCCAACACACCCAATACAATGGTAAATTGTATAGGTGCACTAGTTCGGCGAAGAGATGGTGATACAAGTGCAATATGGATGGTAGATATAGGTTTTTATAATTTGAAAATATAAAGACAGAAAGGTACCAAGCGATAAAAGTGAGCGTAAACAGTATTGCAATGCTAGGAAACAAGGTCTAGGGTTCATACTTTCACTAGTGCAAGTTCTCTCAACAATAATAACATAATAGGATCATATAACTATCCCTCAACATGCAACAAAGAGTCACTCCAAAGTCACTAATAGCAGAGAACAAACGAAGAGATTATTGTAGGGTACGAAACTTCCTCAAAGTTATTCTTTCCGATCAATCCATTGGGCTATTCCTGTAAGTGTCACAAAAGACCTAGAGTTCGTAGTAAAATAACACCTTAAGAAACAAATCAACCAAAACCCTAATGTCACCTAGATACTCCAATGTCACCTCAAGTATCCATGGGTATGATTATACGATATGCATCACACAATCTCAGATTCATCTATTCAACCAACACAAAGAACTTCAAAGAGTGCCCCAAAGTTTCTACCAGAGAGTCAAGACGAAAACGTGTGCCAACCCATATGCATAGATTTCCAAGGTCACGAAACCCGCAAGTTGATCACCAAAACATACATCAAGTGAATCAATAGAATACCCATTGTCACCATCGGTATCCCACGCAAGATATACATCATGTGTTCTCAAATCCTTAAAGACTCAATCCGATAAGATAACTTCAAAGGGAAAACTCAATCCATTACAAGAGACTAGAGGGGGAGAAACATCATAAGAACTAACTATAATAGCAAAGCTCGTAGTACATCAAGATCGTGCCATATCAAGAACACGAGAGAGAGAGAGAGAGAGATCAAACACATAGCTACTGGTACATACCCTAAGCCCCGAGGGTGAACTACCCCCTCCTCGTCATGGAGAGCATCGGGATGATGAAGATGGCCAACGGTGATGATTTCCCCCTCCGGCAGGGTTTGGTGGCTACAGAGGCTTGCGCGGTGAAACTCCCGATCTAGGTTTCTTTTGGGAGGTTTCTATATTTATAGGAATTTTTGGCGTCGGTCTCACGTCAGCGGGGTGTCCGAGTCATCCACGAGGCAGGGGGCGCGCCCAGGGGGTAGGGCGCGCCCTCCACCCTCGTGGATAGCTCGGAACTTTTTTGGCCCAACTCTTTTACTTCGAGGGCTTCTTTTGGTCCATAAAAAATCATCAAAAATTGGCACGTCAATTGGACTCTGTTTGGTATTCCTTTTCTATAAAACTCAAAAACAAGGAAAAACAGAAACTAGCACTGAGCTCTAGGTTAATAGGTTAGTCCCAAAAATTATGTAAAATAGCATATAAATGCATATAAAATATCTAAGATGGATATTATAATAGCATAGAACAATAAAAAATTATAGATACGTTGGGAGACGTATCAAGGAGAATTCTGGCAGCTGGAAATCTAGACCTGAAAAAAGCTACCTCAAGCTAGCTATTCTGCACAACTCCAAATGAGTTGAAACTTCCTGAGGATTTTTTATGGAACATTTAAGAACTATTGGAGCAAATAAGTACCAGAGGGGGGCCACCAGGTGGGCACAACCCACCTGGGCGCGCCAGGAGGCCCAGGCGCGCCCTGGTGGGTGATGCCCTCCTCGGCCCACCTCAGGTGCCCATCTTCTGGTATATAAGTCATTTTGACCTAGAAAATAAAATAAAGAGAGGACTTTTGGGAATAAGCGCCGACGCCTTGAGGCGGAACTTGGGTAGGAGTACTTTTGCCCTCCGGCAGAGTGATTCCGCCGGGGGAACTCCCCTCCCGGAGGATGAAATCATCGTCATCATCATCACCAACAACTCTCCGATCTTGGGGAGGGATATCTTCATCAACATTCAACAACACCAACTGCTCTCAAACCCTAGTTCATCTCTTGTGTTTAATATTTGTACCAAAACTATAGATTGGTGCTTGTGGGTGACTAGTAGTGTTGATTACATCTTGTAGTTGATTACTATATGGTTTATTTGGTGGAAGATTATATGTTCAGATCCATTATGCTATTTAATACCCCTCTGATCTTGAGGATGATTATCATTTGTGAGTATTCACTTTTGTTCTTGAGGTCACTCGAGAAATCATGTTGCAAGTAATCATGTGAACTTGATATGTGTTCGATATTTTGATGATATGTATGTTGTCATTCTCTTAGTGGTGTGATGTGAACGTCGACTACATGACACTTCACCATATTTGGGCCTAAGGGAATGCATTGTGGAGTAGTTATTATAAGGTGGGTTGCGAGAGTGACAGAAGCTTAAACCCCACTTTATGTGCTATTCCGTAAGGGACCGATTGGATCCAAAAGTTTAATGCTATGGTTAGAATTTATTCTTAATATTTTTTTTCGTAGTTGCGAACGCTTGCGAGAGGGTTAATCATAAGTACGAGGTTTGTTCAAGTAAGAACAGGACCTAAGCACAGGTCCACCCACATACCAAATTATCAAAGTAGCAAACACGAATTAAGCCAACTTGATGAAAGTGACTAGATGAAATTCCCGTGTACCCTCAAGAACACTTTGCTTATCATAAGATACCGTTTTGGCCTGTCCTTTGCCTCAAAAGGATTGGGCTACCTTGCTGCATTTTTGTTACTACTATCGTTACTTGCTCATTACAAATTATCTTACAATCAAACTACTCCGCTACTTACAATTTTAGCACTTGCAGACATTACCTTGCTGAAAACCACTTGTCATTTCCTTCTGCTCCTCATTGGGTTCGACACTCTTACTTATCGAAAAGGCTACAATTGACCCCATATACTTGTGGGTCATCACTCAGCTCCCCTGGAGGATGCTCAGCATCAAAAGGCAGAATTCGCTTGGCCCCTCGTGGGTTATCTCGGGCTCCGGTGATGCTCCTGAGCCATTGAGCCACGGTATCCTCGCTGAGCTCTTACGGATGTGTCCTGGTAGTGTCGTCTACACCCGAGTACAGCCACATGGGATGGTCTCGTGCTTGCAGAGGCTGGATGCACCGACTGAGAAACACCTCTAGCAAATCCAGGCCCGTCACTCCACCCCTGATCAACTCGACGACTACATCAACCAAGATTTCCACCTCTCCCTTCTCCTCCTCTTCCACGGTCAACGAACGGGAAGCACGAAGTCTCTCCAGAGAGAAAGGGGGAAGACCAGTCGATGCACCAGGAGTCGGAACGTCTTTGCGGTAGAACCAAGTCGACTACCACCCCCTAACTGACTCGGGAAAAGTCATGGAAGGGAAAGCACTCCTAGCCCTCATCTGAACACCTAAACCCCCACACATCTGGATCACGTGGGTTTTCTCGTCACTAGGGTTGGATTTCTTAACCGACTGGGATCGACAGGTGAAAATATGTTTGAACAGGCCCCAATGAGGATGGCACCCCAGGAAGTTTTCGCATATTGAAACAAATGCAGCAAGATATGATATGGTGTTCAGCGGAAAATGGTGGATTTGTGCGCCAAAGAAGTTCAAGAAACTGCAGAAGAATGGGTGTGGAGGCAGAGAGAAACCTCTTTCCACATGGGTCAAAAGAAGAACCCGCTCGCTGTCGCGCGGCGCAGGCTCGAACTCCCCTTTCGGCAACCTCCAAGATCCGGGAGCCAGCATGTCGTCGATGACGAGCCCCTCCAAATCATCCGTCATGATCGACGAGGGGATCCAATCGCCTTGGATCCGGCCCAGCGGCAGAGCGGACCACGAGCTCGACCCCTTCTTGCCCTTTGCAACCTTCTTGGTGTGCTCCAATGCCTTCATCTTGTCCTTCACCATCTCCACGGTGGCCGGCGGGAACGAGCAGAGCGGCGCTGCACTAAGGTGGGAGAAGCAGACAAACAAGGAAGAAAGGGGAAAAGTGGAGGACAATGTTGCACGCCTCGGCAGCATCGACTTTTATACCCATGTGTTTGAGTGGCTGACTTGTGGGCAATCTCAATGCATCCCACGACTGGCGCCAGCCCAATACGTGGCGAAAAAGGTGGAGCAAAGATCGAGGAGTCCATCCCCACTTGCTCCACTTACGGCGCTGCGGCCGGCCCACACACTTCTCCAAATTTCGAAATCCCGAAGAATCCGGGTCCAGTAAATCAATTGAATGCGTCAGAGATATCCAAATCCAGTCTGGTCGATGCTTTGCTATTTGTTTCACTCGGATACTCAAGCAGCCATAATCGATCAAGGCGACTGACGGAGGATTTAACAGCTCACATATTTTCAGACCCCTAAAAACTGTCTCCGAGACGTTGAGTCAGGCCGAAATCAGCTTCAATCCTTCTTCACTCGAACCTCGATCCATTTGGGGGCTAATGACGATGACATATACCTAGGGTAGGGTCCTAGACCTGACCTGCATGCCCTACCCAAGAACACTACACAAGAGGCCAGGGCCTATAAAGATAGAAAGAAGATACCGACTAGAATCATCACAGAGTGCAACGCACTCGACAGAAGATCCACTCGGATACCCCACTTCCACTCGACCGTCATTATTCACTCGGAGTACAAGAATTCATTCGAAGGACAAAAGATCTAGAGCCACCCCAGCAACGGCCGGGCGTTCACTTCGTCGCATTAAAGATCATTAGACATGGGCGTTACTAGTAATGTTTCGTGACTTTACTTTCTCATTGAACCCTTGCGTAACTGAGGACTGCGAGGGGTCAATGTACTCTATATAAGCCACCCCTCCCCTCTGGCACAAGGGTTCGCACCCCCTGTAACATAACACTCCAATCAACAAAGCCTCCGCGTCACCAAGACGTAGGGCTGTTGCCTCCTCCGAGAGGGGCCTGAACTCGTAAATTCGAGTGTATAACCTCGTCGTAGCTAGACTCTGCCCTCTCCTACGTATCCCCCATCTCTACTGTTATATCCGTTCCCACGACAGGTGGAGCATGACATTGACGACGACGGGGAGTTGGAGGTTCTTCTGGGTGGACCACCACTTGATCTTCTTGACCAGCGCCTCCACCTCGTCTGGGTTCCCCCAGATGACGCCCTTCTCCCTCCAGGACTTGAGCTTCTTTGGGGGCCCGGCCGAAAACACATGACTTTGGCTTGGCCCGGGGCGAGTGGCTTGGTGATATAGAACCACTCCCGCTGCCACTCCTTGACCGTCTCGATGAACATACCTTTAAACTAGTCGGCGTTCTGGTTCTTGCTGACCATGACCCCTCCGCACTCTGCCAGATCGGAGCCACTGGACTTCACTTTGATGCCGAAGATCTTCAGCCATAGGCCAAAGTGCGGCTCGACGCGGAGGAAGGGCTCACAGACCGTGATGAAGGAGGCGAGGTGGAGAATGGAGTTCGGGGCCATGTGGTGGAAGTCAAGCCCGTAGTAAAACATTACCCTGCACACTAACAGGTGCAGCCGGAACCCTAAGCCTCGGATAAGGTGGGGGACGAAGACTACCCGCTCCCCTTGATTGGTGATACGTCTCCAATGTATCTATATTTTTTTTATTGTTCCATGCTATTAAAGTATCATTCTTGGATGTTTTATATACATTTACTAGCAACTTTATATCATTTTTTGGGACTAACCTATTAACATAGTGCCCAGTGCCAGTTGTTATTTTTTGCTTGTTGTTTACTTCGCAGAATATCAATATCAAATGAAATCCAATTGCCATGAAACATTTTGGAGATATTTTTCTGGTGATAATGGACCCTGGAAGCTTCTGGAGCACATGAGAGGAGGCTCGAGGGGGCCACTAGGCACCAGGGCGCGCCCTGGTGGGTAGTGTAGCCTCGGGCACCCCCTTGAACTACTTCCACCTCTATAAATACTCTAAAATCCCAGAAACTCTAGGGGGGGTCATCGAAATACTTTCTCCGCCGCCACAAGTTCCAGAACCACGAGAACCAATCTAGAGGCCTATTCCGGCACTCTACCGGAGGGGGCAAAAATCACAGAGGGGTTCTTCATCATCCTTATTGCCCCTCCGATGATGCGTGAGCAGTTTACTATAGACCTACGGGTCTATAGTTAGTAGCCAGATGACTTCTTCTCTATTTTTGATCTTCAATACAATGTTCTCCTCGATGTTCTTGGAGATCTATTTGATGTAACTCTTTTGTGGTGTGTTTGTTGGGATCCGATGAATTGTGAGTTTATGATTAGTTCTATCCATGAATATTATTTGAGTCTTCTTTGAACTCTTTTATGCATGATTGTTATAGCTTCATATTTCTTCTCCAATTTATTGGTTTGGCCAACTAGATTGATTTATCTTGCCATGGGAAGAGGTGCTTTGTGATGGGTTCGATCTTGCGATGCTCAATCTTAGTGACCGAAAGAGACATGACACGCATGTATTGTTGCTATTAAGGGTAACAAGATGGGGTTTATTCATACTTGAGTTTATCTTGTCTACATCATGTCATTGTTCTTAATGCATTACTTCGTTTTTCCATGAACTTAATACACTAGATGCATGCTTGATAGCGATTGATGTGTGGAGTAATAGTAGTAGATGCAGGGTCGTTTCGTTCTACTAATCTTGGATGTGATGCCTATATACATGATCATTGCCTTGGATATCGTCATAATTATTTGCTTTTGTATATTGCCCAACAATAGTTTGTTTACCCACCGTATGCTATTTTCTTGAGAGAAGCCTCTAGTAAAAACTACGACCCTCGGGTCTATTTCCTATCATATTAAAACCAAAAATACCTTGCTGCAACTTTTTAATTTTATTTTGTGTTTTAGTTAGATCTATTTATCAAATCTCATACAATTTGATGTATCTCAATACCGTTGAGGGACTAACAACCCCATTACGCGTTGGATTGCAAGTATTTATTGTTTGTGTGCAGGTGTTCTTTACATAGTGTTGATTGATTCTCCTACTGGATTGATAACCTTGGTTTCATAACTGAGGGAAATAGTTACCTTTGTTGTGCTGCATCATCCCTTCCTCTTCGGAGAAATACCAATGCAGATACAAGCAATCAATTGGGATCGGGTATTTGCTGTTTGGCGTCGGGAGCGCGGGCGACAATGTTGGTGGGGAGGTAACCCGCGTTGCGCAACTCCAGGATGGTGCCATCGTCATGATGGAACCACCCCAGTGCCCTTTGAGGGTATCGTCCATGGCTGGTGGAGGGAGTTTGGATTCGCTAAGGAAGAATATGAGATTGGATCTGGGCGCTGGAGCTCGACGAGGCAGCAGGCGGGGGGAAATGAGAGCGTGATTGCTTGATGTTCCCTTTTTTCTTATAGGATGCTGAAAGGCCAATAGTCCCCCTTGTCGCACCGATAAAAATGCCTCTCCCGCAAAGATGTCGGTATGTGCATAGGGAAAAACAAAATCTTGATGATATCCCTAAGAAAACGGGCACGATCTCCCCCTTGATGGGACGTGCCAGTAAAAAGGCTGCCTCGAGTCATGATTTGGGGTAAGCAGTAACTGCCTGACCCATCATGGGGTGTGCCACTTCGATAAAGTTGCCAGGCTAGCTGGCACTATTCACTCCTAGGTGGTCGGCCTTCGAGGCTAAGTTATCCCACTTCTTCAGATGTAATATGAGTTAGGCTAAATCTCGTTTTTAAATTGCTACTCCTTTAAAGAGTGGTCTGGGAGTCTTGAAGTCACGGAGGGGAACTCGTCTGTCAAGCCAAGGACTTTAGATCCAAGGTTATCTTCAAAGGAATCGTCATCTGCATAGAAGAGCAGTTCGGGGCCTACTGACGGTGTCCTAGACTAGGGGGTACCAACCTAGTCGACCCATGCTCTTTGGGTTGTCCTGATGGGACCTTATCCTTCTCGAGATGGACTCCGGAGGCTGCACACTGGAGGCCAGATCAAGACTGCATCTACCGAAGACTTGTCGTATACTCCAAGACTTCTTCTGCCGCCCTCACGCCAGGATACCAACCCTGTAACCCTAGATAACCTACCTGACATGTATATAAGCCAAAGGGTTTAGCCATAGAGGGGACATTAACACAATCTCATTCACCTAGCCCTAGAGTTATAACACATCTCCCGATCTCGAGGTAGATTAACTATGTACCTGGCACACCCAGATCAATATAAACAAAGAGCATGACATAGGGTTTTACCTCCATCAAGAGGGCCCGAACCTGGGTAAACATTGTCTCCTTGTACCTATTACCACCTATCCGAGATCCACAGCTCGGTACCCCTACCCCGAGGTCTGCCGGTTTTTACACCAAAACCAAGGTACTGGTTGTATGGGTTAATGACAACTTGGTCCATAGGAATGTTGCAAAGTACCTCATCATGCCAAAATCCCCCATGGACATGCGACAGAGGGTGAGTATTACCTCCATTAGGAGGCATATGATCTTCATCTCCTCCTTCCTGTCCAATTAACTCTCTAGACAGAATATATGTTGGGCTGGTCCACGAGTCACCATAGCCGACACCATCTAGATTGCGTAGCACAACAATACTGATAGGCAAAGCATCAACATTAATTACCCTAATTTTAAACACAATTCTAGTTTTATCTCTAGGATCTTTGTTCCACATCAGAAAACAGCCATATGGTGTAACAGTGCGGCAAATAACTCCAACATCCCAGCATTCTAGTGGATAATTCATCATCAAGATCCAAACATCATGGGTGAATGTCATGTTGTGGTAATTAATTCCATGGTCATGCCTAGTGATCCTCAGCATAGAGTCGCCAATCTGAAACGGGCTCTGACTGATAGCAGTGTCCCTAGAGCATGTTGTAGTGAACTGGATGAGGACAGTACCCACACCGCATCGGGAGGTGTAGTTGATATGCCATCCATGTCCTTCTAAGGAGCTGGTGATCAACGCATTGGCGCCGTGGAACTCCTCCGATGAGACCGTAGGAGGGACCAGCCCCCTCACCACAGACCATGTGGAGCTCTCCCCTGAGAAACCATGTAGCCGCGTCGGGCACACAGCGGTCCAGGTGGTACGATGGTGAAGGAAATATGCCTAAAGGCAATAATAAAGTTATTATTTATTTCCTTAATTCATGATAATGTTTATTATTCATGCTAGAATTGTATTAACCGGAAACTTAATACATGTGTGAATACATAGACAAAACCTATAGTCCCTAGTATGCCTCTACTTGACTAGCTTGTTAATCAAAGATGGTTATGTTTCCTAACCGTAGACATGTGTTGTCATTTGATGAACTGGATCACATCATTAGGAGAATGATGTGACGGACATGACTCATCCGTTAGCTTAGCATTATGATCGTGTTAGTTCAATTGCTACTGCTTTCTTCATGACTTATACAAGTTCCTCAGATTATGAGATTATGCAACTCCTGAATATCGAAGGAACACTTTGTGTGCTACCAAACGTCACAACGTAAAAGGGTGATTATAAAGGTGCTCTACAGGTGTCTCCGAAGGTGTTTGTTGGGTTGGCATAGATTGAGATTAGGATTTGTCACTCCGTGTTTTGGAGATGTATCTCTGGGCCCTCTCGGTAATACTCATCACTATAAGCCTTGCAAGCAATGTGATTAATGAGTTAGTTGTGGGATGAAGTATTACGGAACGAGTAAAGAGACTTGCCGGCAACGAGATTGAACTAGGTATTGAGATACCGACGATCGAATCTCGGGCAAGTAACATACCGATGACAAAGGGAACAACGTATGTTGTTATGCGGTTTGACCGATAAAGATCTTCGTAGAATATGTAGGAACCAATATGAGCATCTAGGTTCCGCTATTGGTTATTGACCGGAGACGTGTCTCGGTCATGTCTACATAGTTCTCGAACCCGTAGGGTCCGCACGCTTAACGTTTGATGACGATTGGTATTATGAGTTTATGTGTTTTGATATACCGAAGGTAGTTCGGAGTTCTGGATGTGATAACGGACACGAAGAGGAGTCTCAAAATGGTCGAGACATGAAGATTGATATATTGGACGACTATGTTTGGACATCGGAATGGTTACGGATGAGTTCGGACATTTACCGGAGTACCGGGGGGTTACCGGAACACCCCGGGGAGTGTATGAGCCTTATTGGGCCTTAGTGGGAGAGAGGAGGAGGAGGCCAAGGAGGGGGCTCCCCCCAAGCCCAATCCGAATTGGGTGGGGGGCCGGCCCCCTTTCCTTCCTCCCTCTCTCCTCCTTCCTTCCTCTCCTACTCCAGCTAGGGAAAAGGGAGAATCCTACTCCCGGTGGGAGTAGGACTCCCCTAGGGCGCGCCATAGAGAGGGACGGCCCCTCCCTCCACCACTCATTTATATACGGGGAAGGGGGCACCCCATAGACACACAAGTTGACATTTGTTTAGCCATGTGCGGTGCCCCCTCCACAGTTACACACCTCGGTCATATCGTCGTAGTGCTTAGGTGAAGCCCTGCGCCGGTAACTTCATCATCACCGTCACCACGCCGTCATGCTGACGAAACTCTCCCTCGGCCTCAACCGGATCAAGAGTACGAGGGACGTCTCCGAGCTGAACGCGTAGGTGCCGTACGTTCGGTGCTTGGCTCTGTTGGATCGCGAAGACGTTCGACTACATCAACCGCATTAATTAAACGCTTCCGCTTTTGGTCTACGAGGGTACGTGGACACACTCTCCCCTCTCGTTGCTATGCATCACATAGATAGATCTTGCGTGATCGTAGGACTTTTTTTGCAATTACCGCGTTACCCAACAGTGAAATCCGAGCCAGGCCTATGCGTAGATGTTATATGCACAAGTAGAACACAAGGAGTTGTGGGCGATAATAGTCATACTGCTTACCAGCATGTCATACTTTGATTCTGCGGTATTGTTGGATGAAGCGACTCAGACCAACATTACGCATACGCTTACGCGAGACTGGTTCTACCGACGTGCTTTGCACATAGGTGGCTGGTGAGTGTCTGTTTCCCCAAATTTAGTTGAATCGAGTGTGGCTACGCCCGGTCCTTGTTGAAGGTTAAAACAACACACTTGATGAAAAATCGTTGTGGTTTTGATGCGTAGGTAAGAACGGTTCTTGCTAGAAGCCCGTAGCAGCCACGTAAAACTTGCAATAACAAAGTAGAGGATGTCTAACTTGTTTTTACAGGGCTTGCTATGATGTGATATGGTCAAGCATGATGTGATATAAAATGTTGTATAAGATGATCATGTTTTGTAACAAAGTTATCGGCAACAGGCAGGAGCCATATGGTTGTCGCTTTATTGTTTGCAATGCAATCGGCATGTAATTGTTTTACTTTATCACTAACTGGTAGCGATAGTCGTAGTAACAATAGGTGGCGAGGCGACAACGATGCTACGATGGAGATCAATGTCACGACCGGTTTTCCAATAAAAATATTTATTGAGAAACCAATCTTTCGAGTCCAGTAGGAGAGAAATCCTCCTCACTGGTAGACAATTTCTTGATACAATAAGCCAGTAGCATAGAATATATTACAGGGTCGAACTACGGTTGCTCAACCAAATTATTACAAGCATGCCAATAATTATACATAATGGCGGACATGACACAGTGGTGTGGAGGCATACTACTGACTCGAGGATAGGGCGGTGGTGGAAAAACATAGCGGGGAGAGAAATACAAGACTCTAAGTCTATCATCTCATCGAGCGTCGAGGTGAGGCTCGATGAATTTATTTGGTAGCGGAAGCGGATATAAAACAGTGACCAAATCCAGGGTCGCACGAGACTGACTGGGACTCCTCTAGGTGTCGGACTCGCTATCAAACTCTTCATCCATGAGATCGCCTTCGTCAGCATCTGGCCAAATCAACAAGCTAGTGAGTACTTTGAAAGTACTCGCAAGACAGTTCGGACCTAAGATATAACAAATGCATGCATGGATGCGTCGTGAATAAATTCACCAATGTACATTCAAAAATTAGCATAACAAGGTAAGATATAACATGCATGGACGCCACATAAAGGGTTTTAAAAGAAATACCATAGTCGGACGTCGGGGCGACGTCACAGAAAGGGTTGTAAAAGAAATGCCACAGTCGGACGTCGGGGCGACATCACAAAAAGGGCTTTAAAAGAAATGCCACAGTCGGACATCGGGGCGACATCACAGAAAGGGCTTTAAAAGAAATGCCACAGTCGGACGTCGGGGCGACATCACATAAAGGGCTTTAAAAGAAATGCCACAGTCGGACGTCGGGGCGACATCACATAAAGGGCTTTAAAAGAAATGCCACAGTCGGACGTCGGGGCGACATCACAGAAAGGGCTTTTATTCACAGGTAAATAATACTCATAATAAACATTTAATTCATAAGAATAAATGGGTTAGTCCATCCACAAGAATATTCATTTAACCGGAATTAGCACTCATGCGAATCACCGGAGTCTCTGTCATCAAAACTGACATTTGATTAGGATAAGATAATATCGATCTAGGACATGGAATAGATGATTTGGAGGAATATATGACTCTGCAGAGTTTGTACAAAATTATTCCCACAGCCAACGGATTTCCGTAGTCACGAAGGACTAGTTCCGTTTACGGTATTTCGGAAGAAAACACAGCTAACCAGTACACACCCATCCTACCTCTCGATGCTAGGAATCACCCTAGACATCGTCCAAGAAAAACTTTTGAGACGGGGAGATCACAATCTCGAATAGCATGGGATCAAATTTATATACGCGCGCTCTAAGGGGTGCCCCCCTCTCAGTCCCAACCGGAAACACCCATGCCCCCTGACCGGATGACTGGCTTTAATCCAGGGCCATGGAACCATCATCACGGCCTCTCCTTTTGGTGTGTACCAGAAAAGCGGTTTGCAACTTACTAAACCATATTCCTTGCGGAAAACATGTGGTAGTACAGGGAAGGAAATGAGAGGAACTGGACCGATACGGTTTGACACTGAAGTCACATAGTCTGGCATAAGACTGGCATGCTACGACACTGCCATCTTACCCATCCTCATGCCAACACATGGCCATTCATACTCACATCCATCCACTTATGGATCATCGAACTCACTTACCTCTTTATCGCATAAAATAACATTCATCGATATGCTTCTCAACATGCCATAAAACTAACTAAATGCAAAACATGCCAAGACACTCATCATATCAAAAGTTCAAACATGCTTGCCTGGTTCAGAGTAGTCGGAGCCTAGCTCGGTGAAGTTCGCGGCTCCGTCACCTCCTTCAGTATCTACGGTATAAAGAAGATATATGCGCTATCGTAAATACCAAGGAGTGCACAGAAAGTATACCAAATAATTTTCAAATAAATATGATAAAAAACTAGACAAAATTTTAAAGAGAACAGAAAAAGAATCAATCAAAAATACTTTTCTGCTTAAAAGTTATAAGGGTTTTTGCCCAGGGACTCATTTGTAATGAAACAGAAGATTTCCAGGGGCTAGCTTATAAAAACAGAAAGCGCTTTGGTAGGGACTACGCCAGCCCAAAGGGAAAACGTACTTTGCCCGAAGGCGCTTCCAGAAAACGCTTCAACAGAGAGAGCAGAGAGGCTGACGGTGGGGTCCCACGCGTCAGGTTTGAATTTCAAAAAAAAGGCAAACGGAGCTCGTCGGCGCCCGAGAGCCGTGGTGGTCGCCGGCGGCGATCCATGGCGAGGCAGGGGGATCGGAGGGTACCTCCGTGCTCAGGGCGCCATTCCGCGTCGGTTGGTGGTGGTGGTGGTCGCTGGCGAGTACCACGTCGACGGCGAGCTTTGCTCCGGCGGACGGCGGCTCGGGTGGTCGAGGGGCTCGTCGGAGAGGGCTGCAGAGGTCAAATTGAAGAGGGGGTTAGGCTCCTGGTAGCTAGAGAGGGTAGCGGACGGGGTTTGGGTGCCGGAGATGGCCTCACCGGAGCGAATCGAGGTGGCGGCCGAGGCGGATCGGGGCGGCCAGAGTTGGGGGAGGAGACCTCCTCGAGGTCCTCCGAGTGGCCTGGCGTGGTGTTAGTGAGGAGTGGGGATGAGGCGTGCACGAGGGTGAGCTCGGGGGCCCTTTTTATAGGCAGCCCGAGGCGGTTGCCGTGAACGGGGATCTCCGGCGAGTGATTACGGCGGTGCCGGGGATGTGCAGGAGGATTAGGGGCTTGGGCATCGCCGTTGAGGTCCACCGGTCCCATTTAGGCGCTAAACGGGCTGGGACTTGGTGCTAAGGGTGAGCTCGACGGAACGGGGGTGGCGCGGCCCGTCGGCGGCAGGGAGCACGTTCCGTGCTTGCCGGGCCACGTCGACGGTGCCACGGGCGTGCGCTGGCACGGCAGGGACACGCGGAGAGCTAGGGGGTGTTGGGCGGCGCCGGGTGGCGTGGCGAGAGGGCTCGGGCCCTTGTTGGCCGCCACGGGAGGTGCAGCCACCGCAGAAGCTCCCAACGCCGGCGAGGCTCGCTGCTACCGACGCCAGGAATCGGCCAAGCATGCGTGCGGGGTGCTGGCCAGGGAGAAGAGGCTGCGTGCAACGCGCCAGGGCGCACTATGGCCGCGTGACCGAATCTGACGAAGGAAGAAAGATAACTGAATCTCTGAATTTACTGAATTTGCAAAGGAATAGTGCAGCTCAGGTGTTCGACAGAATGTTTTTGGCCTCTGGAGATTTTTCCTTGAGCTGATTTTTGGTGGAGTGGCTTCTCATTGCTCAAATAGGTTGCCTGAATTTTGGTGGAATTTTTGGAGGAGTGTAGATATGAATTTCATCAAATTTGGCAAATCTGGTCCAAACTTGCAGAGACTGAATTTTGAAAAATTTGAAAAGAGGAGGAGTGGATCAAGATGGTTCTGGGTTGTGGGTACAAAGGACTATCCAGGAGAGTTGGTTTGAGGTCAAAACTCAAATGAAAAAGAGTACTTGCTTTGAAAATCCCTCAGGCTCCAAATAATTTTCAGATTTGTTTTGAGAGGGAAAAATAATTAGAATAAAATCCAAAACTTGTTTGGATTAGTTGGGACAGAGAACTTAGGTTGATCACAAGGTGTAGGGGAGGTTTTGGAGGGGTTTTACCACATGGGCAAAAATGCCAAGTCAAGGGTGGTTCCAAGATATGAAAATCCCCAAATTTTCATAGAGTTTCATTTAAAAAAAATGATTAAACTCCCAAAAATGAATTTTGAGAGGGAACCAACAGAGAAGAAGTTTCAAAAGATCAAACACCAAAGTTTGAAAAAATAAAATCCTTGCCAAAGCAAAGGAAGTTTTTAAGTGGAAGGTTTTTCTGAAAAAGAAAAATTTTAAATGGCCTCTCCTCAAAAACCACAAAGTTTTTGATAAAAACCAAATAAAAAAATTTTGGAGTGTCACAACACCTACCCCCTTAGGAAAAATCTCGTCCCCGAGATTTCAGCTGATCCTTAAATAGGTGTGGATGCTCTGTCCGAAGAAAATCCTCGCTTTCCCAAGTTGCTTCACTGTCGGTGTGATTGCTCCACTGGACTTTGAAAAACTTGATGGTCTTCTGTCGGGTCCTCCTTTCAGACTCCTCTAATATTCTTACGGGACGTTCCCGATAAGTGAGGTCTGGCTGCACGTCAATGTTTTCATGGGATACTTGTTTCTCTGGGTTGCTTACGCACTTCCTTAATTGAGAGACGTGGAACACGTCGTGAATGTCGGACAAGTCTTCGGGTAAGTCTAGCTGGTAGGCTACAATGCCTCTTCGTGCCACTATGCAGAATGGTCCAATGAATCTTGGTGCTAACTTTCCTTTAATCTTAAACCGTTGCAATCCTCTCATCGGGGACACTCTCAGGTATACGAACTCACCGGGTTCGAAGCTGACCCTACGATGTTTCTGATCATAATAACTCTTCTGTCAACTTTGAGCGGTCTTAAGTCGGTCTCTGATTAGCTTGACCTTTTCCTCGGCTTCTCTGAGCATATCTGGTCCGAAGATGCGGCTGTCTCCGGTCTCTGACCAATTTAACGGGGTACGACATCTTCGTCCGTATAAAGCCTCAAATGGTGCCATTTGTAGGCTGGCCTGGTAGCTATTGTTATACGCGAACTCAGCGTATGGCAGGCTTTCTTCCCAACTGGTTCCATAAGTGAGGACACATGCTCTCAGCATGTCTTCTAAAATTTGGTTTACGCGTTCAGTCTGTCCATCAGTCTGTGGGTGGTATGCGGTACTGAAGGCTAGTTGGGTTCCCAGAGCCTGTTGTAAATGCTCCCAAAATCTTGAGACGAACTGAGTGCCTCTGTCGGATATTATAGTCTTCGGGACACCGTGCAGACAAACTATGCGGGAAAGATAAATCCTGGCAAGCCTCTGAGTGGTGTAGGTTGTCTTCGTTGGAATAAAGTGTGCCACTTTGGTCAACCTGTCAGTGATGACCCATATGGCATCATTCCCGTGTCGTGACCGAGGTAGTCCGACAATAAAATCCATCCCTATTTCATCCCATTTCCACTCAGGTATTTTGTTAGGTTGCAGTAGTCCGGCTGGTCTCTGATGCTCAGCTTTTATGTGTTGACATGAGTCGCAACATGCAATGAAGGCGGCTATGTCCCTCTTCATACCGTGCCACCAAAATCTTTCCTGAATATCTTTATACATTTTGGTTCCTCCAGGGTGAATTGAATATGGAGTGGTGTGTGCTTCAGCTAAAATTTGTTGTTTAAGGTCTTCTATGCTTGGCACGCATAGCCTTTCTCCGTACCATAATATTCCTTCATTGTCTATTACGAATTCCGAGGCCTTGCCCATACTCAACTTTCTTTTAATTCCTTCAATGCTGGGGTGACCGGGCTGAGCTTCTTTAATTTTTTCCACAAGGTTGGGTTGTAATTCCAAGTTTGATATGGTGCCTTCTGCTACCATTATCAAGTTGAGCTTGGCCAATTCTTGTTGGAATTCGGGCCTCAAGCTGTGCAGATTGTTTCCGTCGGAGCTGGGGTTCCGACTAAGAGCATCAGCCACTACATTTGCTTTTCCTAGATGGTAATGGATACCAACATCATAATCCTTCACCAGTTCCAACCAGCGTCGTTGCCGTAAATTTAGTTCTGGCTGCGTGAAAATATATTTGAGACTTTTGTGATCCGTATATATTTCACATCGATTCCCAAGTAAGAAATGCCTCCATTCCTTGAGTGCATGAATAACTGCTGCCATTTCTAAGTCATGAGTGGGATAATTTTCCTCATGCTTGCGAAGTTGCCTTGAAGCGTAGGCGACAACCTTGCCTTCTTGCATCAACACGCATCCGAGACCCTTTCTGGACGCGTCACAATATACTTCAAAATTCTTGTGTATGTCGGGTACAATTAATACCGGTGCTGTTGTTAACTTCCGCTTTAGCTCTTGGAAACTTTTCTCGCAGGCTTCTGTCCATTCAAACTTCTTATCTTTCTTGAGCAACTGTGTCATAGGCTTGGCTATGGTGGAAAATCCTTCAATAAATCTGCAGTAATATCCTGCCATTCCCAAGAAACTCCGTATGTCCGTTACGCTGGCTGGTGACTTCCAGCCAAGTATGGCCTTGACTTTCTCTGGGTCCACTGCGATACCGTCTTGAGTCAGTACGTGGCCTAGAAAGCCTACTTGTCTTAGCCAAAATTCGCACTTGCTGAACTTGGCATACAATTGGTGTTTTCTTAGCTCTCCTAGCACAATCCTGAGATGTTCTGCGTGCTCTTCTGGTGTCTTGGAGTATACCAGAATATCGTTGATGAATACCACGACGAACTTGTCCATAAACTTCATAAATACTTTGTTCATGAGGTGAACAAAATATGCTGGGGCGTTAGTTAATCCAAATGGCATCACTGTGAACTCGTACAGTCCATATCTGGAGGTGAAGGCTGTTTTGGGGATATCTTCCGTTCGTACCTTCAATTGATGGTATCCTGACCTTAAGTCAATTTTTGAGAATACCTTGGCCTGAGCAAGTTGATCAAACAAATCGTTTATCCTTGGCATCGGGTATTTGTTTTTGACTGTGACCATGTTAAGTGCTCGATAGTCAATACACAATCTCAGCGTTCCATCCTTCTTTTTGGCAAATAAAATTGGTGATCCCCAAGGTGAGGAGCTGGCTCGAATGTATCCTTTTTCCAGTAATTCCTTTATTTGCTTCTTCAACTCGATCAACTCGGATGGTGCCATTCTGTATGGTTTCTTGTATATGGGGGTGGTTCCTGGTGCTAGTTCAATGCGGAATTCTATTTCTCGGTCTGGTGGCATGCCTGGCAGCTCTTCAGGGAATACATCTGGAAATTCACACACTACTGGAACCTTGTTTAGCTCAGAAACGTCCACCTTATTTAATCTCGGTTGCCGGGGTATTTTTCCTTCCTTGGCTGATACTCTTATTGTCTTCCCTTGGTGGTGTGTGAGAATTACGGTCCTGTTGAAACAGTCGATAAAACCCTTATTGGTGGTTAGCCAGTCCATCCCTAGGATGACATCGAGTCCTTTATTTTCCAATACAATAAGATTTGCGTGAAACTCCAATCCTTCGAACTCAATGACCACATTCTGACAGTAATTCTGAGTAACTTGCTGAATCCCAGGGGACTTGATGGTCATGGATTTCTCCAAAGGAAGCATCGAAAAATTATTTTGCAAAGCAAAACTTTTCGAAATGAAAGAGTGAGAGGCTCCAGAATCAAACAAAACCATTGCAGGTATTGTGTTGACAGGAAACGTACCGAGTACGATATCCGGAGCATTTTGTGCCTCCTCTTTGGTTACATGGTTCAGATGACCCTTCCTGTGGTTATTGTTGGGATTGAAATTGTTTCGCTTGGGCGCTGGAATTATTGCCCCGTTGTTCGGCTTTGGGGTTGAATTCCTTGGCTTGGGGCACTGTTTGGCATAGTGCCCTTCTTCTCCACAAGCGTAACAAGTAACGCCGGGGCGATAGGTGAATTCCTTGTCCCTTGCATGAAAATTCCTGATTGGGCGTGAGACATTGGATGAGGATTTGTGTGTCCCACCCTTTTGAAAATCTGTCTTGCTTCGGTGATTGCGAGCATGATTAGTCTGGTCCCTTTTTCGCTTGCGGATATCTTCCAGACTGCGTCTCTCATTTTCCAGAGTAATGGCTTTGTCCACCAGTGTTTTAAAATCAGGAAAAGTGTGCACGACCAGTTGGCATTTAAGCGCGGGCGCCAGACCGTCAAGGAATTTCTCCATCTTCTTGATTTCAGTCATACGCTCTTCATTGGCGTAGCGGGACAATAGGGTAAATTGACTGTTGTAATCTGACACTGTCATGTTCCTTTGTTTGAGGTCATCGAATTCTCTCTTCTTGATTTTCATAATACTCTTAGGAATATGTGCACCACGGAAACCTTCCTTGAAATCATCCCAGGTTATGTCATTTTCGTTGGGATGCATGTGCAGAAAATTCTCCCACCACGATGCGGCTGCTCCTGTGAGATAGTGTGGAGCATATAGTACTTTCTCGAGATCTAAACATTTTGCAATAATTAATTTCCTCTCCATATCTCGAAGCCAGTCCTCGGCTTCAAGAGACTTGTCTGTGTGAGAAAATGTTTGAGGACGTGTCTTCTATAGCTCAGATAACTTGGAATGCTGCTAATACTGTCCATGATGATTCCCCATGTTGATGACTTGGTTCATCATCTCACGATGTTGTTGCTGACTCTGCTCATAAAGGCGGCACATTTGTGAAAGTGCCGATTCACTGCCCTGTTGGTTTGACTGTCCTTGAGTGAACTCGTTGTTGGGTGGTGCATCATAATTTTCCTCTGGTGGAGTTGGCATGGAGCGTGTCCAAGGACGAGACATTTTTCACTCTGGGGATATATTTTTGTAAAACTCATAAGAAAAGCGGAAAGAGTCACAAAACAAAACCATAAATGCATAAAGCTGGCAAATAGAATTAAATAACTCAGCTTACTTAAGAAAAACAAATTGACTTGCGCACGGAGAAGGACTGCTCATTACATATCTTACACGCGGGCGGTAATTATACAATACATCACTCAGGATATGCGTACATAATCCTGACATGTTATTTAGGCTAGTGCACTTCTCCAGATCCTACATGATGCGCAAACAGGCTACTTCTCACAACCTATGTACATATCTTACAAAGCGGTACAATACATGGCAGCTAAGCGTACTCAGGCAGAGATGTTGACGACCTCCTTTGCCCTGCCGAGGGCGAGGCGTAGCGAGGTTGGGGACTCGACTTCCTCCTCGCTAATGGGCTCCATACGTGTAGTGTTGCGCAGAGTGGACGGAGCGGTTGCCAGGGGCGGAGCAACACGTACAGGAGTGGGCGCGAAGGGTGGTGCAGTGCACGCTGAAGTGGGTGCAATGACTTGGTTGAATTCTTCGGTAGAAGGCAGGCGACGAGTAGGCGTATAAGATGCTGAGGACGAGACCAAAGTCAGTGGCGGTGCGATGGGTAGGAGCTCCCTCCTGTTGGCAGCACAGCCATGAACTGAGTCCATGCGGGTAGCTACGAAGTCGTCCACCAGGTTGTCGAAGGCTGCCTCCAGGGCCCGGAGATACTCAATGAGCATCTCAAAAGCCTCGTCTCGTTCTCCTCTGGGGCAGGAGTATGCGTAGTGACAGGTGTAAGGCACATGGCACGGAAGATAACGGTAACGACGAGTCTTCATCACGGGAAGGACATCCCTGAGACGAGCTATCGCCTCACGGGCTGCCATCTGCATAGCATGCCTCTCCGTAGGCATGGCTCTTCCCACGAACCGGAAGCGGCGTAACTCACCACGCCCTCCCTTGAACTGCACCGCGGCCTGGTGCATGGTCAGACTGTCGTTGACTCGGTGCTGGCAGAGTGTGAAGACTGGGCGCACGGATGGCCCCATCGCGACCTGAACGATGAAGGAAAGAAGCTTGACGAACCCATCGGGCACGTTGGCGAAGGTCTGAGACTCGCAGCTGTTGTCGGCCATCTACAAAAGTAGGCAAAAATTCTGCATGGTCAGATCATAAATTTATGCTGACTGACAGAAAATGACTACAATTGCAAAAATATAATTTAGCTCTATCATGCTAATAACCAATTAGCGATCGCACCTAGTGGCTTCCTACAGTCAGCCTGGCTCTGGTACCAAGCTTGTCACGACCGGTTTTCCAATAAAAATATTTATTGAGAAACCAATCTTTTGAGTCCAGTATGAGAGAAATCCTCCTCACTGGTAGACAATTTCTTGATACAATAAGCCAGTAGCATAGAATATATTACAGGGTCGAACTACGGTTGCTCAACCAAATTATTACAAGCACGCCAATAATTATACATAATGGCGGACATGACACAGTGGTGTGGAGGCATACTACTGACTCGAGGATAGGGCGGTGGTGGAAAAACACAGCGGGGAGAGAAATACAAGACTCTAAGTCTATCATCTCATCGAGCGTCGAGGTGAGGCTCGATGAATTTATTTGGTAGCGGAAGCGGATATAAAACAGTGACCAAATCCAGGGTCGCACGAGACTGACTGGGACTCCTCTAGGTGTCGGACTCGCTATCAAACTCTTCATCCATGAGATCGCCTTCGTCGGCATCTGGCCAAATCAACAAGCCAGTGAGTACTTTGAAAGTACTCGCAAGACAGTTCGGACGTAAGATATAACAAATGCATGCATGGATGCGTCATGAATAAATTCACCAATGTACATTCAAAAATTAGCATAACAAGGTAAGTAAAAGGGAAACGGCGGTAGTCCGCCTGAAATCCCAACAGAACATAAATAACTACCGATCGGGTGTCTGAAGCGACGCCTCGAAAGGTGAACAAATAAACAACGGAAAATGATGCCACAGTCGGGCATCTTAGCGACGCCACATAAAGGGTTTTAAAAGAAATACCACAGTCGGACGTCGGGGCGACGTCACAGAAAGGGTTTTAAAAGAAATGCCACAGTCGGACGTCGGGGCGACATCACAAAAAGGGCTTTAAAAGAAATGCCACAGTCAGACGTCGGGGCGACATCACAGAAAGGGCTTTAAAAGAAATGCCACAGTCGGACGTCGGGGCGACATCACATAAAGGGCTTTAAAAGAAATGCCACAGTCGGACGTCGGGGCGACATCACATAAAGGGCTTTTATTCACAGGTAAATAATACTCATAATAAACATTTAATTCATAAGAATAAATGGGTTAGTCCATCCACAGGAATATTCATTTAACCGGAATTAGCACTCATGTGAATCACCGGAGTCTCTGTCATCAAAACTGACATTTGATTAGGATAAGATAATATCGATCTAGGACATGGAATAGATGATTTGGAGGAATATATGACTCTGCAGAGTTTGTACAAAATTATTCCCACAACCAACGGATTTCCGTAGTCACGAAGGACTAGTTCCGTTTACGGTATTTCGGAAGAAAACATAGCTAACCAGTACACACCCATCCTACCTCTCGATGCTAGGAATCACCCTAGACATCGTCCAAGAAAAACTTTTGAGACGGTGAGATCACAATCTCGAATAGCATGGGATCAAATTTATATACGCGCGCTCTAAGGGGTGCCCCCCTCTCGGTCCCAACCGGAAACATCCATGCCCCCTGACTGGATGACTGGCTTTAATCCAGGGCCATGGAACCATCATCACGGCCTCTCCTTTTGGTGTGTACCAGAAAAGCGGTTTGCAACTTACTAAACCATATTCCTTGCAGAAAACATGTGGTAGTACAGGGAAGGAAATGAGAGGAACTGGACCGATACGGTTTGACACTGAAGTCACATAGTCTGGCATAAGACTGGCATGCTACGACACTGCCATCTTACCCATCCTCATGCCAACACATGGCCATTCATACTCACATCCATCCACTTATGGATCATCGAACTCACTTACCTCATTATCGCATAAAATAACGTTCATCGATATGCTTCTCAACATGCCATAAAACTAACTAAATGCAAAACATGCCAAGACACTCATCATATCAAAAGTTCAAACATGCTTGCCTGGTTCAGAGTAGTCGGAGCCTAGCTCGGTGAAGTTCGCGGCTCCGTCACCTCCTTCAGTATCTACGGTATAAAGAAAATATATGCGCTATCGTAAATACCAAGGAGTGCACAGAAAGTATACCAAATAATTTTCAAATAAATATGATAAAAAACTAGACAAAATTTTAAAGAGAACAGAAAAAGAATCAATCAAAAATACTTTTCTGCTTAAAAGTTATAAGGGTTTTTGCCCAGGGACTCATTTGTAATGAAACAGAAGATTTCCAGGGGCTAGCTTATAAAAACAGAAAGCGCTTCGGTAGGAACTACGCCAGCCCAAAGGGAAAACGTACTTTGCCCGAAGGCGCTTCCAGAAAACGCTTCAACAGAGAGAGCAGAGAGGCTAATGGTGGGGTCCCACGCGTCAGGTTTGAATTTCAAAAAAAAAGGCAAACGGAGCTCGTCGGCGCCCGAGAGCCGCGGTGGTCACCGGCGGCGATCCATGGCGAGGCAGGGGGATCGGAGGGTACCTCCATGCTCAGGGCGCCATTCCGCGTCGGTTGGTGGTGGTGGTGGTCGCCGGCGAGTACCACGTCGACGGCGAGCTTTGCTCCGGCGGACGGCGGCTCGGGTGGTCGAGGGGCTCGTCGGAGAGGGCTGCAGAGGTCAAATTGAAGAGGGGGTTAGGCTCCTGGTAGCTAGAGAGGGTAACGGACGGGGTTTGGGCGCCGGAGATGGCCTCACCGGAGCGAATCGAGGTGGCGGCCGAGGCGGATCGGGGCGGCCGGAGTTGGGGGAGGAGACCTCCTCGAGGTCCTCCGAGTGGCCTGGCGTGGTGTTAGTGAGGAGTGGGGATGAGGCGTGCACGAGGGTGAGCTCGGGGGCCCTTTTTATAGGCAGCCCGAGGCGGTTGCCGTGAACGGGGATCTCCGGCGAGTGATTACGGCGGTGCCGGGGATGTGTAGGAGGATTAGGGGCTTGGGCATCGCCGTTGAGGTCCACCGGTCCCATTTAGGCGCTAAACGGGCTGGGACTTGGTGCTAAGGGTGAGCTCGACGGAACGGGGGTGGCGCGGCCCGTCGGCGGCAGGGAGCACGTTCCGTGCTTGCCGGGCCACGGCGACGGTGCCACGGGCGTGCGCTGGCACGGCAGGGACACGCGGAGAGCTAGGGGGTGTTGGGCGGCGCCGGGTGGCGTGGCGAGAGGGCTCGGGCCCTTGTTGGCCGCCACGGGAGGTGCAGCCACCGCAGAAGCTCCCAACGCCGGCGAGGCTCGCTGCTACCGACGCCAGGAATCGGCCAAGCGTGCGTGCGGGGTGCTGGCCAGGGAGAAGAGGCTGCGTGCAACGCGCCAGGGCGCACTGTGGCCGCGTGACCGAATCTGACGAAGGAAGAAAGATAACTGAATCTCTGAATTTACTGAATTTGCAAAGGAATAGTGCAGCTCAGGTGTTCGACAGAATGTTTTTGGCCTCTGGAGATTTTTCCTTGAGCTGATTTTTGGTGGAGTGGCTTCTCATTGCTCAAATAGGTTGCCTGAATTTTGGT
Organism: Triticum aestivum; assembly: GCF_018294505.1. Taxonomy (NCBI): domain Eukaryota; kingdom Viridiplantae; phylum Streptophyta; class Magnoliopsida; order Poales; family Poaceae; genus Triticum; species Triticum aestivum. The sequence goes on along the minus strand of NC_057795.1, from coordinate 328,180,504 downwards.
GGAATTTTTGGAGGAGTGTAGATACGAATTTCATCAAATTTGGCAAATCTGGTCCAAACTTGCAGAGACTGAATTTTGAAAAATTTGAAAAGAGGAGGAGTGGATCAAGATGGTTCTGGGTTGTGGGTACAAAGGACTATCCAGGAGAGTTGGTTTGAGGTCAAAACTCAAATGAAAAAGAGTACTTGCTTTGAAAATCCCTCAGGCTCCAAATAATTTTCAGATTTGTTTTGAGAGGGAAAAATAATTAGAATAAAATCCAAAACTTGTTTGGATTAGTTGGGACAGAGAACTTAGGTTGATCACAAGGTGTAGGGGAGGTTTTGGAGGGGTTTTACCACATGGGCAAAAATGCCAAGTCAAGGGTGGTTCCAAGATATGAAAATCCCCAAATTTTCATAGAGTTTCATTTTTTAAAAAAAATGATTAAACTCCCAAAAATGAATTTTGAGAGGGAACCAATAGAGAAGAAGTTTCAAAAGATCAAAGACCAAAGTTTGAAAAAATAAAATCCTTGCCAAAGCAAAGGAAGTTTTTAAGTGGAAGGTTTTTCTGAAAAAGAAAAATTTTAAATGGCCTCTCCTCAAAAACCACAAAGTTTTTGATAAAAACCAAATAAAAAAATTTTGGAGTGTCACAATCAAGGTGTCGCACCGGTGACGTTGGAGATCATGACGATGCTTCGGTGATGGAGATCATGAGCACAAGATGATGATGGCCATACCATGCCACATATTTTGATTGCATGTGATGTTTATCCCTTACGCATCTTATTTTGCTTAGAATGTTGGTTATAAGATGATCCCTTACTAAATTTCAAGGTACAAGTGTTCTCCCTGAGTATGCACCATTGCAACAGTTCGTCGTGCCGAGACACCACGTGATGATCGGGTGTGGTAAGCTCTACGTTCACATACAACGGATGCAAACCAGTTTTGCACACGCAGAATACTCGGGTTAAACTTGACGAGCCTAGCATATGCAGATACGACCTCGAAACACTGAGACCGAAAGGTCGAGCGTGATTCATACAGTAGATATGATCAACATAGTGATGTTCACCATTGAAAACTACTCCATCTCACGTGATGATCGGACATGGTTTAGTTGATTTGGATCACGTGATCACTTAGATGATTAGAGGGATGTCTATCTAAGTGGGAGTTCTTAAGTAATATGATTAATTGAACTTTAATTTATCATGAACTTAGTACCTGATAGTATTTTGCATGTCTATGTTGTTGTAGATCAATGGCCCGTGCTACCGTTCCTTTGAATTTTAATGCGTTCCTAGAGAAAGCTAAGTTGAAAGATGATGGCAGCAACTACACGGACTGAGTCCGTAACTTGAGGATTATCCTCATTGCTGCACAGAAGAATTACGTCCTAGAAGCACCGCTAGGTGCCAGGCCTGCTGCAGATGCTACCGATGATGTTAAGAACGTCTGGCATAGCAAAGCTGATGACTACTCGATAGTTCAGTTTGCCATGCTTTACGGCTTAGATCGGGACTTCAAAGACGTTTCGAACGTCATGGAGCATATGAGATGTTCCAAGAGTTGAAGTTAATATTTCAAGCAAATGCCCGAGTTGAGAGATATGAAGTCTCCAACAAGTTCTACAGCTGCAAAATAGAGGAGAATAGTTCTGTCAGTGAACACATACTCAAAATATCTGGGTATCATAATCACTTGACTCAGCTAGGACTAGGAGTTGATCTTCCAGTTGATTGTTTCATTGACAGAGTTCTTCAATCACTGCCACCAAGCTATAAAGGCTTTGTGATGAACTATAATATGTAAGGGATGAACAAGACTGTTCCCGAGCTCTTCACGATGCTAAAGGTCGTGGAGGTAGAAATCAAAAAGGAGCATCAAGTGTTGATGGACAACAAGACCACTAGTTTCAATAAAAAGGGCAAAGGGAAGAAGGGGAACTTCAAGAAGAATGGCAAAAAGGTTGCTGCTCAAGAGAAGAAACCCAAGTCTGGACCTAAGCCTGAAACTGAGTGCTTCTACTGCGAAGGGACTGGTCACTGGAAGCGGAACTGCCCCAAGTATTTGGCGGACAAGAAGGATGGCAAAGTGAAAGGTATATTTGATATACATGTTACTGATGTGTACTTAACTAATGCTCGCAGTAGCGCCTGGGTATTTGATACTGGTTCTGTTGCTCATATTTGCAACTCGAAATAGGCGCTATGGATTAAGCGAAGATTGGCTAAGGACGAGGTGACGATGCGCGTGGGAAATGGTTCCAAAGTCGATGTGATCGCGGTCGGCACGCTACCTCTACATCTACCATCGGGATTAGTTTTAGACCTAAATAATTGTTATTTGGTGCCAACGTTGAGCATGAACATTATATCTGGATCTTGTTTGATGCGAGACGGTTATTCATTTAAATCAGAGAACAATGGTTGTTCTATTTATATGAGTAATATCTTTTATGGTCATGCACCCCCGCTGAGTGGTCTATTTTTGTTGAATCTCGATAGTAGTGATACACATATTCATAGTGTTGAAGCCAAAAGATTGAAGTTTAATAATGATAGTGCAACTTATTTGTGGCACTGCCGTTTGGGTCATATCGGTGTAAAGCGCATGAAGAAACTCCATACTGATGGACTTTTGGAATCACTTCATTATGGATCACTTGGTGCTTGCGAACCGTGCCTTATGGGCAAGATTACTAAAACTCTGTTCTATGGAACAATGGAACGAGCTACTAACTTGTTGGAAGTAATACATACCGATGTATGCGGTTCAATGAGTGTTGATGCTCGTGGTGGGTATCGTTATTTTCTTACCTTCACAGATGATTTGAGCAGATATGGTTATATCTACTTAATGAAGCATAAGTCTGAAACATTTGAAAAGTTCAAAGAATTTCAGAGTGAAGTGGAAAATCATCGTAACAAGAAAATAAATTTTCTACAATCTGATCGTGGAGGAGAATTTTTAAGTTACGAGTTTGGTCTTCATTTGAAATAACATGGGATAGTTTCACAACTAACACCACCTGGAACACCACAGCGAAATGGTGTGTCCGAATGTTGTAACCGCACTTTATTAGATACGGTGCGATCTATGATGTCTCTTACTGATTTACCACTATCCTTTTGGGGTTATGCTCTAGAGATGGATGCATTCACTTTAAATAGGGCACCATCAAAATCCGTTGAGACGACGCCTTATGAACTGTGGTTTGGCAAGAAACCAAAGTTGTCGTTTCTTAAAGTTTGGGGCTGCAATGCTTATGTGAAAAAGCTTCAACCTGATAAGCTCGAACCCAAATCAGAGAAGTGCGTTCATAGGATACCCAAAGGAAACTATTGGGTACACCTTCTATCATAGATCCGAAGGCAAAATCTTTGTTGCTAAGAATGGATCCTTTCTAGAGAAGGAGTTTCTCTCGAAAGAAGTGAGTGGGAGGAAAGTAGAACTTGATGAGGTAACTGTACCTTCTCCCTTATTGGAAAGTAGTTCATCACAGAAGTCAGTTTTAGTGATTCCTACACCAATTACTGAGGAAGCTAATGATGATGATCATGAAGTTTCAGATCAAGTTACTACCGAATCTCGTAGGTCTTCCAGAGTAAGATCCGCACCAGAGTGGTATGATGAACCTACGAACTATGAGGAAGCGATGATGAGCCCAGATTCCGGGAAATGGCTTGAGGCCATGAAATCTGAGATGGGATCCATGTATGAGAACAAAGTATGGACTTTGGTGGACTTTCTCGATGATAGGCAAGCCATAGAAAACAAATGGATCTTTAAGAAGAAGACCGACATGGACGATAATGTTATTATTTACAAAGCTTGACTTGTTGCAAAAGGTTTTTGACAAGTTCAAGGAGTTGACTACGATGAGACATTCTCACCCGTAGCGATGCTTAAGTGTGTCCGAATCATGTTAGCAATTGCTGCATTTTATGATTATGAAATTTTGCAAATGGATGTCAAAACTGCATTCCTGAATGGATTTCTGGAAGAAGAGTTGTATATGATGCAACCAGAAGGTTTTGTCGATCCAAAGGGTGCTAGCAAGGTGTGCAAGCTCCAGCGATCCATTTATGGACTAGTGCAAGCCTCTCGGAGTTGGAATAAACGCTTTGATAGTGTGATCAAAGCATATGGTTTTATACAGACTTTTAGAGAAGCCTGTATTTACAAGAAAGTGAGTGGGAGCTCTGTAGCATTTCTGATCTTATATGTAGATGTCATATTGTTGATTGGAAATGATATAGAATTTATGGATAACATAAAGGGATAGCTGAATAAGAGTTTTTCTATGGAAGACCTTGGAGAAGCTGCTTACATATTGGGCATCAAGATCTATAGAGATAGATCAAGACGCCTAATTGGACTTTCACAAAGCACATACCTTGATAAAGTTTTGAAGAAGTTCAAAATGGATCAGTCAAAGAAAGGGTTCTTGCCTGTGTTATAAGGTGTGAAGTTGAGTCAGACTCAAAGCCCAACCACCGCAGAAGATAGAGAGAAAATGAAAGTCATTCCCTATGCTTCAGCCATAGGTTCTATCATGTATGCAATGCTGTGTACCAGACCTGATGTATGTCTTGCTATAAGCATAGCGGGGAGGTACCAAAGTAATCCCGGAGTGGAGCACTAGACAACAGTCAAGAACATCCTGAAATACTTGAAAAGGACTAAGAATATGTTTCTCGTTTATGGAGGTGAAAAAGAGCTCGTCGTAAACGATTACGTTGATGCAAGCTTTGACACTGATCTGGATGACTCTAAGTCGCAAACCGGATACGTATTTTTATTGAATGGAGGAGCTGTCAGTTGGTGCAGTTCCAAGCAGAGCATCGTGGCGGGATCTACGTGTGAAGCGGAGTACATTGCTGCTTCGAAAGCAGCAAATGAAGGAGTTTGGATGAAGGAGTTAATATCCGATCTAGGTATCATACCTAGTGCATCGGGTCCAATGAAAATCTTTTGTGACAGTACTGGTGCAATTGCCTTGGCAAAGGAATCTAGATTTCACAAGAGAACCAAGCACATCAAGAGAAGCTTAAATTCCATCCGTCATCAAGTGTCGGAAGGGGACATAGAGATTTGCAAGATACACACGGATCTGAATGTTACAGACCCGTTGACTAAGCCTCTCTAGCTCACGAGCAAAACATGATCAACACCACAGCTCCATGGGTGTTAGAATCATTACTATGTAATCTAGATTATTGACTCTAGTACAAGTGGGAGACTGAAAGAAATATGCCCTAGAGGCAATAATAAAGTTATTATTTATTTCCTTAATTCATGGTAAATGTTTATTATTCATGCTAGAATTGTATTAACCGAAAACTTAGTACATGTGTGAATACATAGCCAAAACCTATAGTCCCTAGTATGCCTCTACTTGACTAGCTCGTTAATCAAAGATGGTTATGTTTCCTAACCATAGACATGTGTTGTCATTTGATGAACGGGATCACATCATTAGGAGAATGATGTGATGGACATGACCCATCCGTTAGCTTAGCATTATGATCGTGTTAGTTTCATTGCTACTGCTTTCTTCATGACTTATACAAGTTCCTCAGACTCTGAGATTATGCAACTCCCGAATACCGCATGAACACTTTGTGTGCTACCAAACATCACAAAGTAAAAGGGTGATTATAAAGGTGCTCTATAGGTGTCTCCGAAGGTGTTTGTTGGGTTGGCATAGATCGAGATTAGGATTTGTCACTCCGTGTTTCGGAGAGGTATCTTTGGGCCCTCTCGGTAATACTCATCACTATAAGCCTTGCAAGCAATGTGACTAATGAGTTAGTTGTGGGATGAAGTATTACAGAATGAGTAAAGAGACTTGCCGGCAACGAGATTGAACTAGGTATTGAGATACCAACGATCGAATCTCGGGCAAGTAACATACCGATGACAAAGGGAACAACGTATGTTGTTATGCGGTTTGATCGATAAAGATCTTCATAGAATATGTAGGAACCAATATGAGCATCCAAGTTCCGCTATTGGTTATTCACCGGAGACGTGTCTCGGTCATGTCTACATAGTTCTCGAACCCGTAGGGTCCGCACGCTTAACGTTCAATGACGATTGGTATTACGAGTTTATGTGTTTTGATGTACCGAAGGTAGTTCAGAGTTCCGGATGTGATCACGGACATGACGATGAGTCTCGAAATGGCCGAGACATGAAGATTGATATATTGGACGACTATGTTTGGACATCGGAATGGTTCCGGATGAGTTCGGCATTTACCGGAGTACCGGGGGGTTACCGGACCCCCCCGGGGAGTGTATGGGCCTTAGTGGGAGAGAGGAGGAGGTGGCCAAGGAGCCCCCCCAAGCCCAATCCGAATTGGGTGGGGGGTCGGCCCCCCTTTCCTTCCTCCCTCTCTCCTCCTTCCTTCCTCTTCTACTCCAACTATGGAAAAGGGGGAATCCTACTCCCGGTGGGAGTAGGACTCCCCTAGGGTGCGCCATAAAGAGGGCCGGCCGCTCCCTCATCCACTCCTTTATATACGAGGAAGGGGGCACCCCATAGACACACAAGTTGACAATTGTTTAGCCGTGTGCGGTGCCCCCCTCCATATTTACACACCTCGGTCATATCGTCGTAGTGCTTAGGCGAAGCCCTGCGCCGGTAACTTCATCATCACCGTCACCACGCCGTCGTGCTGACGAAACTCTCCCTCGGCCTCAACTGGATCAAGAGTACGAGGGACGTCTCTGAGCTGAACGTCTGCTGAACGCGAAGGTGCTGTACGTTTGGTGCTTGGATCGGTTGGATCGTGAAGACGTTTGACTACATCAACCGCATTAACTAAACGCTTCTGCTTTCGGTCTACGAGGGTACGTGGACACACTCTCCCCTCTCGTTGCTATGCATCACATAGATAGATCTTGCGTGATCGTAGGATTTTTTTTTGAAATTATCGCGTTACCCAACAAATGGTGGTACCGGGAGGAAGGTGAGGTAGGGGGTTGCAAGGGTAGCACGCCATGAGGTCTGGTGCGTAGGCGTCAGGTGGAGCAGAGCTTGTGGGGGACCAGAGGAAGGCGAGGGGGCTGGGTTTTTTTAGTAGATATATTGTGCTGAATAACTGTTGACTGCTTGACCCGATATATCTGGCTGATTGTTTTCTTGCTGTAACAGAACCTGGAGATATGATTGTATCCAAAACATGTGCGACATCTGGTTTTGTTGTTACACGAGATCCTGGTGTGCCCAACTCCTAAGCATTTACCGCAGAAATATAGCGATTAGGTAAATGGGGCATAGACATTCCACATTCCACTGCGTTGGGCTGCAATATAGTGTTAGATGTGCCTGACCCATTAAGAGGCCTTGCATTCGAGACCAAATTTGAAATGCCGTTGGGCTTAGTCATCGGTGATCCGTTATGCATGGGGATCTCCGGTTGATGTGCAACAGACGCCCGTGTTACACGATCGTAGCTTTGGACAGGTTGATTAGATCTCATAGGAACTGAATTGGCACCAGTTAATACGTGTGCAACATGCGAATCAGATGATGGATCATTGTGGCCATGTTCATGGGAGGGCATCTGCTCATGAATGTGTTGGTATACTCGACGAATGGGTATAGGTTGCGAAGACATACCTTTCTTGCGTGTGACGGTGGTCCATTCATTATCCTGTTCATAATACCATAGCTTCTATTCATATAACCAATTTGGACCAGCCCCACTCCATAAGCGGATCCATTCATCGGTGAGACTTTGGCAATTCGTGATGGTGTTATCTTTGCTACTCTACGGGGTTTTTCACATGTGATAATGGAGACAGACTGCCTGGAGGTCGTCCACCTCTGGAACACTCGCCACGATAGTCTTTCTATAGTGGCACCGTTATTGTTAGAAATTGAAGAGCTAGCTTCCTCTTTTTCTTCTTTTGTTATTCAACATGTAAACAGATCAGCCAATGTGCCGGCCCATCTTTGCGCGAAGCATGCTTGCTCGTTGATGGTCACCGAAAGTTGGACTGGTTCTAGATCTACCTTCCTACTCACCAGCCTGTTGGCTGATGATGCTAGGAGCTCTTTTGTTGAATAAAGGCTCTCAGTTGATCCCCAAAAAAAAAAAATTTATCATACGCTCGGTGTCGCCAAACTTCCTCCTCCCCCTTTCAAAGAAAAAAAGAAAAATCCTCTTGCCGGCCGCGAGGAGCGGAGGACGGCGGCCTCCATGCGCCGTCTTTTCGCTGCGGCATGGCCGCACCTCCTTATCTCCTTCCTCCTCGTCGCGCCACAGTCAAAGGCGGCGTCGAGCTTCGGCGCCACCGCTGGCCGCCCAGAGTGGCAGGTCTTGACTAGGGCCAACTTCTCCTCCCAGATCCGGCTCCACCCCCACATCCTCCTCGTCGTCACCATGCCATGTGAGCCCTCCGACCTATCCTGTCTAGCTGAAAGCTCTGGTTTCTGACTGCATGAGTAGTTGCCAAGGTCAAGTTGTTGAATCAAACAGTCGGGAAATTTCTGTCCATGTTGCATTCGAAATCTAGGAAGTTCTGAAGAAGGATAAGTAAGCAATCACTAAAATCCATTGCGCCAACGAAGTACTTGATGCAGCCGATATGGCAAGGCAAACTGTGCGATTTCTTACTCCTAAACACTGCACGATGACACGATCCTGGACAATTTTAAGCAGTCTGTCTGTTTATTTTTTATCTGACCAAATTGACTTGGAGCCGCTTCTTAAACTACGATGAATTTTCCACAATTTCACGTTTTCGACATTATTATGTCCAAATACGTACAAGGTTTGTTCCATAGCCATTACCATGCATTGGGGTAAGCACCACATGCTCCAGAAAATGAGAATGTGTGCATGAGATTGAGACCCAACTCATTGTAACTGTTATTTCTTATGATCATTTATAGGGTATGGTGAGTCAAGATCACTGATGGCGGAAATACAGCAGCTGGTCGCAACCGAGGAGATGGAGCTAGGTCGCCTTAAGTTGATGGTCGTGTACAGAAATTCTGAGAAGTTGCTGTCGGATGCTATTGGCGCAACTGAAGGAACAAAGTTCATATACTACCAACAATCCATACAGTTCAAATATCAAGGAAAGCTTCGTGCACGTGATATATTGTATTCAGTACGACATATCATGTCACTTAAGCATGAGGAGGCCCCTTTTGTGGCTTTGCATACAAAAGATGATGTGGAGGAGTTTATTCAATCAACTGACAAAGCTGTACTTCTGTCTGAGTTCTGTGGTTGGTTTACTCGATTGGCTAGTGGCAGAAGCAACAGAAGCAGTGGGGTCACTCCATCAAAAACTCACGCAGAGAATGGTTAGTCAACTCTGTGTCATCTGTCCTCTATTCATCCAACATTTTGTATTGTTTTCTGCTTTGTGACGAGGCACTTGTTAAAATTGAGGTTGGTTACTATGATTCATGAATAGCTCTTTGTCTCTCTCCCTTTCTCTCAAAGCGAGCATGCATTTTTTTAGAACTTTACGGGAAGAAACACCTTAAATTTAGGTTTCCATCTTGACCAACGTTAATGATTAATAAATGGTTCAAGATCTCACAAGAACATATGGTGTAAGTTGGTAAAATATCCATAATCGGAAACTCAGGATGACATAGTTTTAGGTGGTCTGCCTTATTCTTTCAAACTTATCTACCTTAATCCTTCTATTTCATGTTCCATGATCATCATAGAACTTCTGAATGGATGATAAATCATGTCAACTCGATTCTGACATTTGGATGCTATACTCATTGATATCATACAGTTGACGTTTCTGGGAAGACAGTGACCAGACAATCAGATGGGCGTCTAGAGCTTGTAAGTTTAGCAAAGAAAGTCACATTTATCTCTGGTTAATATTCCTGATATATTTTTTTGAGAGAACTCCTGTCTGTCTGAACTATGACGGTTGAGCATATATGACAGGTCCCTGAAAATGTACTTATTTGAGATGACAAACAGGTTATAGAAGATGATGAACTGACCTTTGGAGGTGGGAGTCAGCTTACTGGTTCTACTTGGAAAGGTGGATTTACCACAGCAAATCAAAGCGTCTCAGATCAAATTACAATATCAACTGATGAAAATAGTAAGTTGTGCACAGTGCAAAAGTTCCAACAGTTTGAAAGCTTCTATGCAAAGCTTACTGCCCTGTCAAGAGAACACTTTCTTCCTCCGGAGAAAGTTAGATTTGGCCTTGTAACTGAAAAATTGCCATTATCTTCATTGGATATTGCCAATGCAAGCAATTCAGAGACATGGTTCCTCAGTGTTCATTATCTGGGATGCACATCTTGTTCAGTTATAGCAAAAGAGGAGGATGACCTAAGAAGCCTGCTGCAATCCTATCATAATCTTGACGTTAAAGAGGTCAGTGAAAGTCCGTTTCATGTACGTTATAAATTTACCAAAAGAACATGACAAAATATTACTCTGAGACGAAGATAGCTATTCTCTCCATGCATTCTCGGTGTGATTCTCAATTAGTAGTAGGTAATAAAGGAGGAGAATGCATGTCAGAATCATGTGTTTGTTGTATTCTTGTTACTTTGCATATATCTCCTTTGTTTATCTATTCTTACCAATCAAATCCTTTGAACCAGGTTCTATTTTATTGCAAATATATCTCACAAAAAATGTTCTTAAGCTAAAGATAAAGAGAACAATCCAGTTTATTCATAATTAATAGTAAGAGTATGTAATTTGTTGATCTCTATACAGAATATCTTGTTTTATCTGGTAAAAAGGCATTGTCTTTTATGAATTTCTGCTACATTATTTTTCTCATGGCCTATCCAAATATCCAATGCTTCTAATTTTACATGCATCATGCCATGACGTTTGGAGTTACATGTTATATTTGTAGATTGATACTGATGCGAGTGGCGGCGAGGTTACCTTTCCTGCAAATAGGCCCTCAGCTATTCTATTTATCGATAGATTATCTGATTCCTTAAAAATTAGAGATGAAAGCAAGTTATCTCTCAAGTTACTACGGGAGTATGCTCAGAAAAATTATCCACCTTATGTCATTTCTGGTGATCTAACTAGTGGTAACTCCAGAATGCGCACAAAAGCGGATCCTTCTGCACTGAGCACAAGTAAGTCAGATGGCCACTCTGGGACAGCTAGGTTGCATGATTTGGCCTCGAAGTATATGGATTTAGGGGAGAAAATGTCAGTAATGGTTGTTAGAGATGGGGAAAGTATTTCATACAGAAGTGCTAGCGAAGGTAGTACTAACAGTCCTTTATATGAAATTCTAACAAAACTGATTCACAAAACAAGATCAGCACATAGGTCAAAGAAAACAAGGATAAGTTTTGTAGCAAAAGATGATGATCTAAAGTTGCTGTCTGACGATCCTGAAGTCCAAGTGGTGGATTCCGTGTCAATTCAAGAAAGTCAAAGAATGGATGATTTATTTGCCAGCTCAGACAGTGTCAATGATGGTATCGCTGAAGTTTCTGTGCATGAAAACAACAAGGCAACAAAAGTTGAATATATTGATGATGGACAAACACCGAGTATACTTGAGAAAACTCCTGCACACCACTGTGGTATCAATGATAATGATCTTCATTGTAGTGAGACAGAAATGGAGGAACAACAAGCCGTCGAGGCCTCTGATGTAAGCCCTGATCTTCAGGAAGAAGCCTCCATTGATGTGCATAGCAGCAATGAAGTTCATGGCAAGTTACAAAAGAACAGAGATGAGAAAATTGTTACAGAAGTTCTGGACATTTTGGAACCTGATGGCAGAAAAGCGAACTCTAACAAAGAGAAATCAGGATCGCCAAATCAGCAAGATGTATTTTCAGTCCTGAGTCAAGAATCTGAAAGAATTGAAAATTTCATTTCTGAGGATGATTTGTTTAATATAGATGAAGGATCAGAAAAAAGTGACAGCAAATATTCTCCACGTGCAACATTTAGCTCTTCCAGCATCCTTGTAAGTGACAACACTGAATATACGGAGCAGGTAACTTCAAGTATATCAGATAACCACTTTGTTGGTTCATTCTTCTTTTCTGATGGTGGTCATAGGCTTCTGAGAACTTTAACTGGTGGATCAAGAATGCCATCCCTGGTAATAATTGATCCAGTTCAACAAAAGCATTATGTCTTTCCTCAGGAAAGTGAATTTAGCTACCCTTCCTTGGCAATTTTTTTTGATAGTTTTGTGAATCGAAGTCTTTCTCCGTATTATCGTTCAGCCTCATCTGTCGTAAGTTCAAAGGAGCTTCCAAGGCCGCCTTTGGTCAATCAAGATTTCCATGAGGCAAATTCTATCCCTCTGTTGACAGCAAGTAGTTTTTGTCGCTTGGTCTTTGGATTTGAAGGTTGTGATTCAAAAAATGAAACGCCATTTTTGAATACTGCAACTCTTGGTGTTGCTTGGAAGAAGGATGTGCTGGTGTTGTTCAGCAACTCTTGGTGTGGGTTTTGCCAGAGAACAGAGCTTGTTGTCCGTGAATTGCACCGATCATTCAAAAGTTATATGAGTTTGAATTCTCAGTTTGCGAAGGCTCAAGGTTTGCAGACCGAAGGTACTAACCTGAACCTATCAGTTGAAAGCGGAGAACCTACATTGCCCCTTTGTCTTTTGAACTGTGCAAACATTTCCTTCTATCTCAGTGCACTTACTTTTTGGGATGTAATGCTAGTCATTCTCTACATATATCCATTTATGCTGGTGACTAGAAAATATAATCTTATCTTAGGCTCCTAGGTGTTATGAATCATACCTCACAGAGTTAAAAGCAAGAAAAGACTGGAATTGTCCTGCACAATTTGCATTTTCTATAACGAAAGTAATGCCTTAACCCAGTGGACCATGATGCTTTATGACTTCTTTTTAAGGACACTAATACAAGGTACAACTTATAAAGCAGACTGGCAAAGTATATGAACATTAATGGAACACCATTGTACAGAAAACATTTTATTATAGCCGGTTCATTGCTAAGAATGTATCTTTATTACTTACATTTCAAATGCTATTTATTTATTGTCACAAAAAAGATCATTATATTGTATGCAGAGAATGGCGGAGACTTGGGCCTTCCAACTATTTACATGATGGACTGCACAGCAAACGATTGCCATCATTTACTAAAATCAGCAGGCAAGGTAGTAATGAATAACCGATTGCATATTCTGTCTATTTAACTTTTCCAAGTTTACAAAAAGAACTCTCTTATGAGCCCAGTTTTTTGTCGTAAGGTAAAAACACAGCCCTATTTTTAGCGCCGGTAATGAGTTCTCCGCATTGTGTTACCATGCTTTGGCTTGGAATATGTTGTATTAGCTAGTAGTCTAGAGTATGGGGAGCATGGTGCTTAGTAAATTCTTTAAACTGTTAGTTAGTTAGCTAGAGTAGTAGCACTGTTGCACACTTAGTGAAGGCATCCAGCCAGGGCATGTGCTCAAGTTGAAGAGAATAGGTGACCTCATAGCTTGTCATAAAGGTGCTTGCTGTTATGGCGCTGCTAGAAGGAGGGCGTGAGAGGGCCGGCCGGGGGCCTTTCTACCCACGTCCGGGCAAGAGGGAAGGGATTTCCTTCTTAATTCTTGCTTGATTAGATTGATCCATCTCCTCTCTTTATATAGAGAGGTTTACTTGACTCCCAAGCAAGGCTTACTTAACCCCTAAGCAAGCGACCCTTATCTCTAATTAACCCTAAGACTAATGGGCCCATTAGGTCCATTACGTACTCTAACACTACACCCCACCTGGACATGCAGCTTGTCCTCGAGCTGCAGCCTAACCAACTTATAATCATGACTAGACGCAACACAAACCTAACACCAAAAAACAAGCCTTTTACATCTTGGCTTGTGTTATACTCTCAACCTGAAATAGACTAGGACGCTTTATTTTGGACGTGCACGTGTACAACCACCTGGATCCCATGGACACCACCTGGACAAAAGGACTGCATGTGTATGGCTGTTGGTCTGCACCGCACATGGAAGAGTGGAGGGCTTGCGATGGAGAATGACAAGGAGGGGTGCGCCCCCCAACCGCCGATGTCGCAGACTTTGAGGCGCTGCCCACGGGGAAAACAGCATGCCAGCCGCCCGTGGGGGAAACTGCATGCCCAAGATCCCCGACGCAGCGGACGAGATCGAGGTCCTTTGCACAGCGAAGGGCAACTTGGAGGAGCGGCAGCTGCAGACCACGCATCTCCCGCACACGCCGACGCGCTAGGAGGCCGCGCGCAGCAGCCTGCAGCCTCACCGCCGCCGACACGTGGCGGGTAGCGATCCAAGACGGAAGCGGTGACGGCGATGGCAGGGACTTGATCTGCTGGATGTGGACGCCTTGGGATGGCGGCGGCGCTGATGGGAACGAGGTCGTCGCACTCCCGTCGTAGGGCATCCCATACTGGGCGGCGGAGCTGACCGGCGGCTGCTGAGCTGTCGCGTCAGGCAGCGGCAGCGGCTGCTGCGGCGGAGCGCCGGGCACGGCGGAGGCCGCCAGGAGCGGCGGCTGCCACTGCAGCCAGGGCTGGGCGGTGGTGGCGATGGATGGCGGCTGCAGCGACCCGACGAGCGCGGCGAAGGCCGCCTGGTGCGGCGGCTGCCACGGCAGCCACGGCGGCGCGGGGGCGACGATGGGTGGCGCAACCGGGTGCGGCCCGTAGGACCCGGCCAAGAACAGGTGGATCTCCTGGACCGCCTGGGTTAGGTCCCGCAGCACCCCGGACACCTCCTCCCAGGTGAGGACGGTGGGGGCGGGCGCGACAGAGGATCCTGGCGCGGGCAGGAGCGGAGTGACGGTCGTGGTGGTCGCCGAAGGCGACAAGGTGACCAGCAGCGGAAGAGACGGGCTTGGCGGCGGTGAAGCCATGATCGAACCGAAGCTAGCTGATACCAAATTGTTATGGCGCTGCTAGAAGGAGGGCGCGAGAGGGCCGGCCGGGGGCCTTTCTACCCACGGCCGGGCAAGAGGGAAGGGATTTCCTTCTTAATTCTTGCTTGATTAGATTGATACATCTCCTCTCTTTATATAGAGCGGTTTACTTGACTCCCAAGCAAGGCTTACTTAACCCCTAAGCAAGCGACCCTTATCTCTAATTAACCCTAAGACTAATGGGCCCATTAGGTCCATTACGTACTCTAACACTTGCACTGGTAATAATCATGCAGAAAGTACATTAGCTTCTGGTCTGTCTGAAAAGACCTCGTCATTCAACCATTAGATTCACTCTGATATCTACAGTTCTGTTAAGCAGCGGTGTGAGCTGTAACTAAAATACAGAGATGGCCAATCTAATTAGCATATTTTGTAATCTACATATGATAGGTCCAACTTGGCATTTGGTTCGTGCAAAATTCAAATCTTCCTTTCTGGCCCATACTCCAATCCCTTTTGAAAGAGCTAGATGAAATAATGGGATATTTTAACTCCCTCCGCCTGTTCAGTTTATGGACATAATGTTGTTAGCAGAATGCTGACCAGGAATTTCAATTCATTTAACACAAGACAACTGTTCTGTATTAAAATGTTTGAATACATTTTTTTTGCGGTACTAGATTTCCACTGGTATGTCCAAACCCATAGCACCAGGCAACAATCAAATAAAGATTAGCTACGAAAACAGAGCTAGAGATCGGTTTAGCCTCCCCCCCCCCCCTGCTACCTTTGCAATGATCCAGATCATTACAATATCACACCCAACATTCCTCAGAGTTCCATAGGTATGTTATATGGCTATCGGTGTTTTTTCAACAACCCAGGTTTAAGTGGATATTTTAGGAAACCTTTTCCCGTCAAGCCCGCTTGAATTGTTGCCTTGCATGACATGGCCATTTTTTTTGGTATTGAGTGCTTACTTGACTAATATTGATATAATTTCCATATGCTCACAGGAGGAGCTTTATCCTACGGTGTTGCTTTTCCCGGCAGAGAACAAAAGCGCAATATCATATGGAGGAGGAATTTCTGTGGGTAATTTAATTGAATTTTTGGAGTCGCATGCGAGCAATTCTCGCCATATGTCGGAATATAAAGGTTGGTGCAAAAGCAGCGTCTACTCGTACGTAAGAATTTGGGATCCGCGAAGTACTGTAATCTATGTTTGTCTACTGTTCACAAGAGTTTTCACCCTCCTGTGTTCATTTGCTGTCCAAGCATACAACTGCAGAAGTGCAGATTACTAATATCTTTGAGCATCTCTAGCTGATCCCTTATATCATGGTACCGGAAAACCACTACAAAGGAAACCCAAAACTGTATCACGATACCGCACAGGCTGCGGTAGAACAGATACCACAAATTTCTACAGTAAAAAACGAATATTCCGTCCATCGGTGTTTTTTTTTTCCTTTTTTTCCATGGTCATCTTCTTCCCAAAATCACCCGCATAAGCAGCCATCCCCAGCCGCTACTGCTTCCGCCGCTCCGCGACGACCGCTTGCGCCGAAGAGCCAAGTCCCCGGGCGGCCGCCTCGCTGCCCATCGTGTTGAGCTAGCTGCAAGAGTACGACGAACTTCTGCTGGCCATCTGGGGGCGCGCTGGTCGTGCAGTAAAGAGTGCAAGGACGCGCGGCGAGGGGCGCGATGTCCGTGAGGCCCCGGCTGCGACCTCAAGCCCGCATCCATGGTGGAGTTGCCGCAGCCACCCGAGAGCTCGAGGGGCATGATGGCCGTTGAGAATGAGGTGAGGAAGGGCGGGGAACGTCAGCCGGCTAGTCGGCGGCGGCGGGGACGGCTGGAATCAGGAGCTAGCGGCGGCGGCGGTGGCAGTTGACGTGAAACTTTCCTCCCACCTACCGTCCTTTTTGCTTAAGGTGAACTGAAAATTTTGCCCCGAATCCTGAACATATGAGGTATTGGAGGCTCATTTTAAGGTTTCCCTCAAAAAAAAAAAAAACATCCGGGCGTAGACACGGACACGGCGACTACGCATACGGGGACACAAGATACGGCATTTTCGAAAAACAGCCATTCGTGGATACGGCAAGTATATATATAAAAAAATGCCATGTAATATACATAGAGTTAAAAATAAGAACGGTACATCAAATGGCAAATGCTATTAGTCTATTAGAGAGTAGAGACCAGGCTGCCTTTCACTCTCACCCACAGACAATTGGCACAGGCAATGGCGCTCCCAAACGCCATGCTCCTTGACAGCTGTTCGGGATATCACCATCTCGGTCGGGTGCCGAGTAGGGATTAATCGACAAATCGACCATGTAACTGAATTTATCGGTAACTCATTTATTGGTAGGTTAACTAGAGCCATATCTATATATCCTAGGCCATATAGCACCATTTAACGTACTACACCATTCAATGTACTAAATTTCTAAATATGCAATCCTACGCTACATAACAACAAGGAGAAGTTTTACGGTGTTAAGTTGAGGGTGTGAGTTGCACATGAGGTCCAAAAGATCTTTGGTCTCGAGTCTTTGAGCAATGCCTTTGCTCCCATGTTGTTGGAAGCGTTATCCGTGACTACTTGCACAACATTATCAGCACCTACAAAGCAATGAATGATACCAGCAATGAGTGAAAGAATATTGATGCAAAGCAATGAAAGAAACAATGGGAGTAATGCAGTAGTTAAGATTCAGCTTCATACCAAGTTTTGCAATGCATTCATCCACATACTTGAAGATGTATAGACTCGTGTGTGCATCAGTTGATGCCTCTTTTGATTCAAGAAAGTCAGTCCCCAATTTGCAATGCACACACAAGTTCATTATGATCCTTTTCTTGTCCGTCCATGTGTCGGTTATGATCGGCGACGAGTCCTTGCATTGCTTGGTGGTCGAGGTGGCGCCGGCGACTGCTCATCCGTGAGCGGGAGAGGAGAGGACGCGTGGGGGCCCCAATTTCCCTAACCCTAGATGCGGGCGCGGCTGTGAGATGCGGACGGGGTGGATATTTTGGGCTCTAAATAGGCCAAAGTGGCAGCCTAGTTAATCGCTGCGGGCCGATTTCTCCTTCTGACAGCCGATAAATCGGTCTGACAGCCCGATTAACTGGCTGGTCGAGAAACCAGCGCTCAGGGGTTTTTCGTACCGGGCACCCTCCGAGTAGCAGTTAACTCGCCCGGCCGATTTGGAACAATTTGACAGCAAGCAACAATCAAAACAGCAACACCAGCATTCAAGTGAGCGGCAGCTCAACAGCAAACAACAATGGCATGGGCACATGGGGAAGGAAGCAGCAGCAACTCAGCATCAAGAAATTGAGGAAATATATGAAGAGGTTGAGGAGAGGCTGCTGGGTTACCCGCTCGAGCGTGGTTGCCGTCGGGAGGCCGAGTCCAGGCGGCAGTAGCGTCGAGTCCAGGCAGCGGTGGCGCGTTCGTTGGAGCGTGGAGCAGTGTTACTTTTGTGGCGCTGTATTTGGCCGAGACTATTATTGGGCTTCCCGTGTCCCTAACGCCGTGAACTTTTTTTTTCTAATTCGGAAATCAGGGGATACTGGGGCATACACGAATCCTGGCGTATCCAGCCGTATCGCCGTGTCCCGCCGAACTAACGGCAATTCGGCTGTTTTGGCCGTGTCCATGCTTTGTAGAGTGCCACAACAAGAAAGTTCTGCTCAAACAAAATTTGAGGGAACATTGCCTATAATGTATTACTTGACTGTTTCACAGCTGACTCATGCATCCCCAACTATCACACCAAAGATAATAAGAAAGTTATTATGAATGTATTGCTTGGTAATGTTGTGGTATATAATAAACATTCTAAACCCTTGCTCTTTCTGGCAAACAGGATTTCTGCGAAAGAAGAGGATGGTAATGCAACATGAAGCACCACAGACGGTCCGGTTTTACATGAAGGACAAGAGCGGCAGCAGTGTTGGTTCCGATCTGCCAAGTCAACCTGAAAAGCGCAAGGTGCATATTGTCACGGGGTCCATCCTCGACGCCACCGAAAAGCTTGGTGCCGCAGTTCCATTCGATAATGCTCGAGTGCTCATCGTATCGGCTGATTCTCACGAGGGATTTCATGGACTAATCATCAACAAAAGGTTAAGCTGGGATGCCTTAAAGAACCTGGACAGCTCCCTGGAGCCTATCAAACTTGCCCCTCTCTTCTACGGCGGACCTGTTGTGGTGCAGGGTTACCACCTTGTGAGTTTGTCCAGAGCCGCCCTGGAGGGGTACACGCAAGTCATACCCGACCTCTATTATGGAAACATAATTGCTACAAGCCAGGTAATTGCGGGGATCAGGGCGGGCGAGCAATCTGCCGAGGACCTGTGGTTTTTCCTCGGCTACGCTGGTTGGGGTTACAGCCAACTGTTTGACGAGCTATCTGAAGGAGCGTGGCATGTTAGTGCAGGGCCGATCAGGCACTTGGACTGGCCGGACAGTTAGAAGATTCCTTTTTAGTCCGTTTTGCACATATCTGCTGACACTCCAATATGGCATCATACTGCAGTTTCTCCTGGATCAGTAGGTCATTCAGAGGCATAGTGAGTTAGTGACATTGTGTTTTAACGCCCGTGTCGAGGCTAAAGAAATTTTTGATATATTCCTGGTTGTTTTGAGCTAAATTAGTTTCGGCACATTGGTGCACAGTTAGTTGGATGGATAAGGGAAAGCATTGCATTTATGATTTTGTAGATCATACTCTTGTTTGGAATTTAGAAGTTTGCTATTTATGCCATGCCAGCAATCTCTAGCAAAACAAATACTGTAGCATGGAAAGCATCAGTGGCATGCTGTTAATTTTAGGCACACGTCCAGCAGAGCTGCCCTTCAGCAGAGGTAGGTAGTAGACGAGAAGGCCCCGTTCGTGATGGTTTTATCCGCACGCCAATTTCTCCACTGATGATTTACTTCCCCCTAGTTACTGCTGTTTGTCTTCTTGAAGTCAGGTCGGGATTCAAGTAGTACTCCCTCTATCCCAAAATAAATGACTCAACTTTGTACTAACTTCAGTACAAAGTTGAGTCACTTATTTTGTGATGGAGGGAGTATAAAACAAGACCGTTTTAAGATAGCACAAGATCAAGCTAAAGAGAGGTAAAGAGAACTCAAGACAAGATGAGTACACAAAGATGATCAAATATTGGTTGTCTTCTAGTACAAGCAAACCAAACCGACAAGGAAAGGAGATTGAACTTGGCTAAGTTACATGAAGATGCTCGACTTATAATTGACAAACAGAACAATCGGCTTGGTTCAATAGAATAATTAGCAATTTTTGAATTAATTTAACTCTGATAGAAAGCATGATAGCGATATCGTTGACATGCCAAAAAGTAGATACACGGGTACGCATCGAATACTGAACTAGCACATCTTTGAAATTGACATGAACAACAAATGCATGAACCAACAAAACGGTTGTCTGATGAACAAACCTGTGGTTGGACTGTTAGGAGGACGGTGGTATCCCCAGCCCATCAGCTTTCAACTCCCGGTGCTCATATTTTTCTGGATTTATTTCAGGATTTCCGGCGATGCACGTTGAGTGGGAGGAGACATTTCCGTCGACTACGATGCCTACGGTGACTTCGTAAATCTCAAGATGGTATACCGGCTCGGTCTCTCGGAGGTGCTCAAGAGCAGGGTATGCGTATGTGCGTTTATATGATAAGTGTATGCACGTATATATGAGCGTTTGCGTTTGTTCTGCGTTAAAAAAACGGTGGTCAGGACATACATGATGATCGCATCGGTTGTGTGCTTGCCGGTGCTGGCCATGGCGATGAATTGATGTAGCCCAAGTAGTCAAAGTCAAGAAAGTGGCCGAACTAAGGTGAGTAGTCATGCACAAATGCTTCTTAAAAGCCTTATCACCCTTCACCCCGTTTAGGTTTGCAAGGGCATGGTTCTAAATTATACCTGGCCAAACCTCGGGCCCGGCCGGGCTTTGGGCCGTGCCTAACCAAGCCCGACACAAAAAACCCAGGCCCGGGCTCAGCCCGGCCCGGCCATCGGGCCTGTGTTTCTGGGCCCGAGCCCGGCCCGACCTTCAGAAAACTGCAAAAATGACGGGCCCGGGCCCGGGCCGGCCCGGCCTTCGGGCTCAAAAACTAGGCCCGAGCCCGGTTCGGGGGCAGCGTCGGGACGGGCCGGGTCGGGCCGGGCTTCCCATGGCCAGGACTATTCCAAATGCCTACTTTGTTAGATGAATGAGCATCCACCCATTTGGGGTGTATATAAGCTAGGAGTCCTTCATAAAAGATCAAGGACACTGTTAAAGGGGGTTGGGGTTGGTAGGTGGAGGGTTACCACTTACCAAGATAAGTTGGCCCACTAGTCTATGAAAAGGTAAGGATAATGAGGTGGTGCATAGTTTATGGTGGACTAGAATGCATGGCATCCAACCTAATTAGGTAAGGTAGGTCTGAAACCGCAGCACCCTCTCTCCCTTCCCCTTCCCGCGTCGCTCCTGGCGACCGGGGGGGGGGGACCCTAGCTGCCGACTTCGAGCCTCCCCTCCCTCCCTCGCCACCGCCGGACTTCATCCCACTCGGAGGTAGTTAGCGCGGGTTGACGACGTCCGATGGTGCTTCGCGCTGGTGAGGGGCGCGGAGACGCGGCAACGAGGTAGTGAGGGCCTGGTGGCGGCGTGGTGGGCTTCACGGGGTGGCTCACGCTCGTGGCTGCGGTGGCAACTGTTGGGAAACGTTGCATGGAAAACAAAAAATTTCTACGCACACGCAGTGATCTATCCATGGAAATGCATAGCAACGAGGGGGAGAGTGTGTCTACGTACCCTCGTAGACCGTAAGCGGAAGCGTTCACAACGCGGTTGATGTAGTCAAACTTTCTTCGCGCTCTACCGATCGAGTACCGAACGTACGACACCTCTGAGTTCTGTACACGTTCAGCTCGGTGACGTCCCTCGTCTTCTTGATCCAGCAAGACGTCGAGGTAGTAGATGAGTTCCGTCAGCATGACAACGTGGTGACAGTGATGGTGAAGTGATCCTCGTAGGGCTTCGCCTAAGCACCATGAGAATATGACCAGGGGTGTAAACTGTGGAGGGGGGCGCCGCACATAGCTAGGCAATTGTCTGGTGTGTGCTAGGCGCCCCCTCCTCATATATATAGGTGTGAGGGAGAGGGGAGAGGCCTAGGGGCGCCCCAAGTAGGACCGAATCCTACTTGGGATCTTGCCCTTGGCCGCACCCCCTGCCATGTTTGTCGGAGGGGGAAGGAAAGAGGAGGGGAGAGAGAAGGAAGTGGGAATCCTAATCCACACTTGCCTTTCCCCTTTCCCCCTTTCCTTCTCCACCTTGACCGGCCCATATGGGGGACGCACCAACCCCTTGTGGCTGGTGCGTTTCCCCTCTTGGCCCATAAGGCCCATATCTTTTGCCGGGGGTGTCCGGAACCCTTTCCGGTGACCCGATATGTACCCGGTACCCTCCAGAGCACTTCCGATGTCGGAATACTATCGTCCTATATATCAATATTTACCTCTCGACCATTTCGAGACTCCTCGTCATGTCCGTAATCTCATCCGGGACTCCGAACAACATTTGGTCACTAAATCACATAACTCATATAATATTATATCGTCATCAAACGTTAAGCATGCGGACCCTACGAGTTTGAGAACTATGTGGACATGATTGAGACACCTCTCCGGTCAATAAGCAATAACAGAACCTGGATGCTCGTATTGGCTCCTACATATTGTATGAAGATCTTTATCATTCGAACCGTTATGACAACATACGTAATTCCCTTTGTCCATCGATATGTTGCTTGCCCGAGATTCGATCGTTGGTATCTTCATACCTAGTTCAATCTCGTTATCGGCAAGTCTCTTTACTTGTTCCGTAATACATCACCTCATGACTAACTCCTTAGTCGTTTGCTTGCAAGCTTATGATGTGTATTACCAAGAGGGCCCAGAGATACCTCTCCGATACTTGGAGTGACAAATCCTAATCTCGATCTATGCCAACTCAACAAACACCTTCGGAGATACCTGTAGAACATCTTTATAATCACCTAGTTATGTTGTGACGTTTGATACACACAAGGTATTCCTCCGGTATCCGTGAGTTGCATAATCTCATAGTCGAAGGAATATGTATTTGACATGAATAAAGCAATAGCAATAAGACTGAATGATCATTATGCTAAGATAATGGATGGGTCTTGTCCATCACATCGTTCTCCTAATTATGTGATCCCGTTAACAAATGACAACTCATGTCCATGGTTAGGAAACCTTAACCATCTTTGATCAACGAGCTAGTCTAGTAGAGGCTCACTAGGGACACGATATTTGTTTATGTATCCACACATGTATTTAAGTTTCCAATCAATAAAATTCTAGCATGAATAATAAACCTTTATCATGAATAAGGAAATATAAAATAACAACTTTATTGTTGCCTTTAGGAAATATTTCCTTCAGTCTCCCACTTGCACTAGAGCCAATAATCTAGTTCACATCATCATGTGATTAACACCCATAGTTCACATCATCATGTGACCAATACCCAAAGTGTTTACTGGAGTCAACAATCTAGTTCACATCGCTATGTGATTAACACCCAAAGAGTACTAAGGTGTGATCATGTTTTGCTTGTGAGAGAGGTTTAGCCAATGGGTCTGCCACATTCAGATCCATATGTATTTCGCAAATTTCTATGTCTACAATGCTCTGCATGGAGCTACTCTAACTAATTGCTCCCACTTTCAATACGTATCCAGATTGAGACTTAGAGTCATCGACATCAGTGTCAAAGCTTGCATCAACGTAACTCTTTACGACGAACTCTTTATAACCTCCATAACTGAGAAACATATCCTTAGTCCTCTTTAAGGTAACTAAGGAAAATTTTGACCGCTGTCTAGTGATCTACTCCTGGATCACTATTGTACCCCCTTGCCAAACTCATGGCAAGGTACACAACAGGTTTGGTACACAACATGGCATACTTTATAGAACCTATGGCTGAGGCATAAAGAATGACTTTCATTCTCTCTTTATCTTCTGTCGTGGTTGGGTTTTGAGTCTTTACTCAACTTCACACCTTACAATATAGGCAAGAACTCCTTCTTTGACTGATCCATTTTGAACTGCTTCAAAATCTTGTCAAGGTATGTACTCATTGAAAGTCTTATCAAGCGTCTTAATCTATCTCTATAGATCTTGATGCCCAATATGTAAGCAGCTTCACCGAGGTCTTTCATTGAAAGATTCTTATTCAAGTATCCTTTTATGCTATCCAGAAATTCTATATCATTTCCAATCAACAATATGTCATCCACACATAATATCAGAAATGCTTACAGAGCTCCCACTCACTTTCTTGTAAATACAGGCTTCACCGAAAGTCTGTATAAAACCATATGCTTTGATCACCTCATCAAAGCGTATATTCCAACTCCAAGATGCTTGCACCAGTCCATAGATGGATCGTTGGAGCTTGCACACTTTGTTAGCACCTTTAGGATCGACAAAACATTCTGGTTGTATCATATACAACTCTTCTTTATGAAATCCATTGAGGAATGTAGTTTTGACGTCCATTTGCCAGATTTCATAATCATAAAATGCGGCAACTGCTAACATGATTCAGACAGACTTAAGCATCGCTACCGGTGAGAAGGTCTCAGCGTAGTCAACCCCTTGAACTTTTTGAAAACCTTTTGCAACAAGTCGAGCTTTGTAGATAGTAACATTACCATCAACGTCAGTCTTCTTCTTGAAGATCCATTTATTCTCTATGGCTTGTCGATCATCGGGCAAGTCCACCAAAGTCCACACTTTGTTCTCATACATGGATCCTATCTCAGATTTCATGGCCTCAAGTCATTTGTCGAAATCTGGGATCATCATAGCTTCTTCATAATTTGTAGGTTCGCCATAGTCTAGTAACATGACTTCCAGGATTATCGTACCACTCTGGTGCGGATCGTGCTCTAGATGACCAATGAGGTTCAGTAACAACTTGATATGAAGTTTCATGATCATTATCATTTTCTTCGTCTCTAGTTGGTGTAGGCATCACGGGAACGGATTTCACTGATGTGCTACTTTCCAATTCGAGAGAAGGTATGATTACCTCATCAAGTTCTACTTTCCTCCCACTCACTTCTTTCGAGAGAAACTCCTTCTATAGAAAGGTTCCATTCTTGGCAACAAAAATCTTGCCTTCGGATCTGTGGTAGAAGGTGTACCCAATTGTTTCCTTAGAGTATCCATGAAGACACACTTCTCCGATTTGGCTTCGAGCTTATCAGGGTGAAGCCTTTTGACATAAGTGTCGCAACCCAAAACTTTAGGAAACGACAACTTAGTTTTTTTTGCCAAACCATAGTTCATACGGTGTCGTCTCAACGGACTTAGACGGTGCCCTATTTAACGTGAATGCAACTGTCTCTAATGCATAACAGCAAAACGATAGTGGTAAATCGGTAAGAGACATCATAGATCGCACCATCTTTCCCTAATAATAAAGCGGCCATTGCTTCTTACCACCGCAATTTCATCCGTTTTTCGTCCGACGTCCGTCCACGTCGCTCATATTATTTTCTATATATTCGAGGTGGTACTAATATATCTCTATATATCCTGCCCATACGTTGTTAATAAAACGTTTTGTTCCCTCCCAATACTTGTACGTCCGGCTAGGCCTTGGCCCAAGAAGCATACACAACGTTTAATCCATCCTGGCCCTTGCTAAATACCTTCCTATGTCTGAGTCGCATCAATGGCTTCATGTATTTAAAAGTACCACCTCAGTCTTTCACATCCACCTAGACCAGTTAATATACCTCTAGGAAACTACACTCATGTGGCACCCGAGACGTGCGAAAATAGCAAGAGGAAAAGCAAGCATTCATGAGGCGACATGAGAAAATGACGGGAGCAAACGCACGCATGAGCTTAATGAGCTAATTAAGCGGGTTATTCATTATGGTGTGAATCAAAGAGAGAGAGAGAGAAGAACCGATCAGCTCATGCACACACAGGATTCATGAGAGGGAACCCGACGCCGAAATGTTGGCTGCGCCTTCAAAAGGGCCAGAACACCAGGATGCTAGGCAAAGGATGAGGCCAAGATCCTCCGGGTCACTGCGGAGCTTGGCGCACTGTGGCGGAAGGAGGGTACATTGTCGGTGTCCCTCCCATGGCTGGAGGAGGAGCTTAGCCTGATGACCTTGGAGCAGCTCATCCTGTCTCAGGCAAGAGCAATGGACATCGGCAAGGGAGGAAGGCGACGTCCGAATAGCTAGGCACCGCAATACGAGAGCGACCGAAGGAAGGCGAGCATGAATTCTTGCCTGGTTTGTGTCCTTCATGGACTCAACTACGACGTGAAAGCCGAAAAAAGAACAAACATCATCCATAGCTCAATTAGGATTACACAATATATATATACATAGGTTAGCATCACATATGGCTGGACAATTTATACACAGAAGCAAATACTCCCTCCGTCCGGAAAAAATATTCTAGAAGTCATGGTCAAAGAGTCTGATCTCAATGAAGCTGTTGTTCTGGATCAAAAAGAAGATGACATGCTTAAGGTCCCTGGAGGTGGTATGGAGGAACAGTTGCATCGAGGTAAATTTGTTTTACTTTAATATAAAAGTGTTGTGTGTAGGACATTTTTATTGTCCGTTGTCAGTGTGATATGCTTCATTACTATGTATCTATGGGCCGACCTTCAACAACGTAGTGAAGTCGGATGACAAATATTGTGTGTATATCAGTGCTCTTACTTCAATATAATTATTTTGTTTCCTAAATTGCATTAAAAAAACCTAATGCTCTATCAACACATCCAGTTGACTCATGCATGCTTATTTCAAATTTTGTTTAGGGATACCGCACTAAAAAGTATATTATTTAAACAAAAGGATATAATAAATGAAAAAAATAGATTGGGTAATTATGCCTCCATGTAGATGCATATTTTTTTAGAATTTTCTGTAAAGCAAAAATATGAATTTTGGATTTAGCAAATGGAGGCCTCCATGGAGCTCGGCCTCCAAAAGCAATTTTTGATGTAGAAACAACACATACATTCTAATGTTAATGTCCAATGTAATTAAAGTAACTTACAAGTAACTACATATGTTCTATAATATGATGGAAAATATAATCAGTTTCTTCTTTTTAATAAACACAACATATTGATACCATATACAAAACTCACATGCATTGAAGAAATTTGGGTCGCTATCTCCAGTCCTGGATGCCAAGGAACAAAGAAATAAAAGATATAAAGAGTGGTATGCACGGATGACCAATGAAGAAAAGCAGGAAAAATTGAAAAAACGACGCCAAGCCTATCAGCAAAACAAAACAATGAAGGATTCAACCCAATTGCAAAGGAAATGTACAAAAGGGAGAAAGAAATATGTAAATATGGAGCTAGCACAAAAGACAAAAAAATGCGCAAGAGAAAGCAGAAATATGCAAATATGCAACCAGAGCAAAAGAAAGCTAGAGTAAGACAAATCACATCTAACCGTGGATTGAAGCGCAACACACCATGCAAAGAATAAATTGTGATGGAGAACCCAACATATGCCAGAACAGAAGAGAAAGTTAGTACATCTATACAACAACGACTTCACGGTTAGCATATACACGATAGAAGCATATATGATGCACGGTCTAAAAATTATACGACATTTTTATTATATTATGTAATAACTCTTATGTGTTTCTTCACATGCTTTCCCTTCTTTACACCATTCATGTCGAGAATAAAACTAACTAGATGCTTCATTTGGTTTTGTGTAATATTGAAATATGTGTGCATACTAATTTTCTTTCCTCCATTGAAACGCACGAGCATTTTTCCTAGTATCTAATAAAGTAGGGTTATGACGTTCGGACACACCATTACGCCGTGGTATTCCAGGTGGCGTGAGTTGTGAAACAATTCCACATTGTTTAAAATGAAGGCCAAACTTGTAACTCAAATATTCGCCTCCATGATCAGATCGTAGAAACTTTATTTTCTTGTTGCGATGATTCTCCACTTCACTCTGAAATTCTTTGAACTTTTCAAATGTTTCAGACTTGTGTTTCATCAAGTAGATATACCCATACCTATTCAAATAATCTGTGAAGGTTAGAAAATAATGATATCCACCGCGTTCTTTAATACTCATCAGACCTCATACATCGGTATGTATTATTTCCAATAAGTCATTAGCTCGCTCCATTGTTCCGGAGAACGGAGTTTTAGTCATCTTGCCCATGAGGCATGGTTCGCAAGTATCAAATGATTCATAATCAAGTGATTCCAAAAGTCCATCTGCATGGAGTTTCTTCATGCGCTTTATACCAATATGACCTAAACGGGAGTGCCACAAGTATGTTGCACTATCATTATCAACTTTGCATCTTTTGGCATCAATATTATGAATATGTGTATGACTACGATCGAGATTCAATAAACCATTCACATTGAGTGTATGACCATAGAAGGTTTTATACATGTAAACAGAACAACAATTATTCTCTGACTTAAATGAATAATCGTATTGCAATAAACATGATCTAATCATATTCATGCTCAACGCAAACACCAAATAACATTTATTTAGGTTCAACACTAATCCTGAAGGTAGAGGAAGTGTGCGATGGTGATCATAACAACCTTGGAATCACTTCCAACACACATCATCATCTCGCCATTAACTAGTCTCTGTTTATTCTGCAACTCCTGTTTCGAGTTACTAATCTTAATAACTGAACCAGTATCAAATACCCAAGGGCTACTATGAAGACTAGTAAGGTACACATCAATAACATGTATATCAAATGTACCTTTGTTTACTTTGCCATCCTTCTTATCCGCTAAGTATTTTGGGTAGTTCTACTTCCAGTGACCATTTCCTTTGTAGTAGATGCACTCAGTTTTAGGCTTGTGTCCAGCTTTGGGATTCATCATGGGAGCGACAACTTGCTTGCCATTCTTCTTGAAGTTTCCTTTCTTTCCCTTTCCCTTTTTCTTGAAACCAGTGGTCTTGTTAATCATCAACACTTGATGCTCTTTCTTGATTTCTACCTTCGCCGATTTCAGCATTGCGAAGAGCTCGGGAATCATTTTCGTCATCCCTTGCATATTATAGTTTATCACAAAGTTCTAGTAGCTTGGTGACAATGACTAGAGAATTTTGTCAATCACTATCTTATCTGGAAGATTAACTCCCACTTGATTCAAGTGATTGTAGTACCCAGACATTCTGAGCACATGCTCACCAGTTGAGCTATTCTCTTCTATCTTGTAGTCAAAGTACTTGTTAGAGGTCTCATACCTCCTGACACGGGCATGAGTCTGAAATACCAATTTCAGCTCTTGGAACATCTCATATGCTCTGTGGTGTTCAAAGTGTTTTTGAAGTCCCGGTTCTAAGCCGTAAAGCATGGCACACTAAACTATGTAGTCATCATATCGAGCTTGCCAAATGTTCATAATGTCTGCATCTGCTCCTGCAATAGGTCTGTCACCTAGCGGTGCATCAAGGACATAATACTTCTGTGTAGCAATGAGGATAATCCTTAGATCACGGACCTAGTTCGCATCATTGCTACTATCATCTTTCAACTTAGTTTTCTCTAGGAACATATCAAAAATATAGGGGAACTATATCGCGAGCTATTGATCTACAACATTGATTTGCAAATACTATCAGGACTAAGTTCATGATAAATTAAGTTCAATTAATCAAATTACTTAAGAACTCCCATTTAAATAGACATCCCTCAAGTCATCTAAGTTATACGTGATCCAAATCAACTAACCAATGTCTGGTCATCATGTGAGATGGGGTAGTCATCAATGGTGGACATCTCTATGTTGATCATATCTAGTATATGATTCACGTTCGACCTTTCGGTCTCCAGTGTTCCGAGGTCATGTCTATACATGCTAGGCTCGTCAAGTTTAACCCAAGTATTCCGCATGTGCAAAACTGTCTTGCACCCGTTGTATGTGAACGCAGAGTCTGTCACACCCGATCATCATGTGGTGTCTCAAAACGACGAACTGTAGCAATGTGCATACTCAGGGAGAACACTTTTACCTTGAAATTTAGTTAAGAGATCATCTTATAGTGCTACCGCCGTACTAAGCAAAATAGGATGCATAAAAGATAAACATCACATGCAATCAAAATATGTGACATGATATGACCATCACCATCTTGTGCTTTTGATCTCCATCTCCAAAGCATCATCATGATCTCCATCGTCACCGGCTCGACACCTTGATCTCCATCGTTGCATCGTGGTCGTCTCGCCAACCATTGCTTCTACAACTATCGCTAACGCATAGTGATGAAGTAAAGCAATTACATGACGTTTGCATTTCATACAATAAAGAGACAACCATAAGGCTCCTGCCGGTTGCCGATAACTTTTAGAAAAAATGATCATCTCATACAATAACATATATCACATCATGTCTTGACCATATCACATCACAACATGCCCTGCAAAAACAAGTTAGACTTCCTCTACTTTGTTGTTGCAAGTTTTACGTGGCTGCTACGGGCTTCTAGCAAGAACCGTTCTTACGTACGCATCAATCCACAACGGTGTTTCTTCAAGTTTGTTGTTTTAACCTTCTTCAAGGACCGGCCGCAGTCAAATTCGATTCTACTGAAGTAGGAGAAACAAACACCCGCTAGCCACCTTTATGCAAAACTAGTTGCATGTCTGTCGGTGGAACATTCTCATGTGCGTGGACATGTAAGGTTGGTCCGGGCTGCTTCATCCCACAATACCGCCGAATCAAAATAAGATGTTGGTGGTAAGCAATATGACTATCACTGCCCACAACTCTTTGTGTTCTACTCGTGCATATAATTGATGTCTACTACGCAACCTTCTTCTTGTAGATTCGTGTTGGGCCTCCAAGCGCAGAGTTTTGTAGGACAGTAGCAAATTTCCCTCAAGTGGATGACCTAAGGTTTATCAATCCGTTGGAGGCATAGGATGAAGATGGTCTGCATCAAAAGAACCCTGCAACCAAATAACAAAGAGTCTCTTGTGTCCCCAACACACCCAATACAATGGTAAATTGTATAGGTGCACTAGTTTGACGAAGAGATGGTGATACAAGTGCAATATGGATGGTAGATATAGGTTTTTGTAATATGAAAATATAAAAAAGCAAGGTAGCAAGTAACAAAAGTGAGAAAAAACGGTATTGCAATGCTTTGAAACAAGGCCTAGGGTTCATACTTTCACTAGTGCAAGTTCTCTCAACAATGATAACATATTTGGATCATATAACAATCCCTCAACATGCAACAAAGAGTCACTTCAAAGTCACTAATAGCAGAGAACAAACGAAGAGATTATTGTAGGGTATGAAACCACCTCAAAGTTATTCTTTCTGATCGATCTATTGGGCTATTCCTATAAGTGTCACAAACAGCCCTAGAGTTCGTACTAAAATAACACCTTAAGACACACATCAACCAAAACCCTATGTCACCTAGATACTCCAATGTTACCACAAGTATCCGCGTGTTTGATTATACGATATGCATCACACAATCTCAGATTCATCTATTCAAACCAACACAAAGAACTTCAAAGAGTGCCCCAAAGTTTCTATCTTTGAGTCAAGACAGAAACGTGTGCCAACCCCTATGCATAAGTTCACAAGGTCACATAACCCGCAAGTTGATCACCAAAACATACATCAAGTGGATCACATGAATATCCCATTGTCACCATAGATAAGCACATGCAAGACATACATCAAGTGTTCTCAAATCATAAAGGCTCAATCCGATAAGATAACTTCAAAGGAAAAACTCAATCCATTACAATAGGTAGAGGGGGAGAAACATCATAAGATCCAACTATAATAGCAAAGCTCGCGATACATCAAGATCATGCCAAATCAAGAACACGAGAGAGAGAGAGATCAAACACATAGCTATTGGTACATTCCTCAGCCCCAAGGGTGAACTACTCCCTCCTTGTCATGGAGAGCGCCGGGATGATGAAGATTGCCCCCGGTGATGATTCCCCCCTCTGACAGGGTGCCGGAACAGGGTCCCGCTTGCTTTTTGGTGGCTATAGAGGCTTGCGGCGGTGGAACTCCCAATCTTGTTTATGTTCTGGAAGTTTGGGGATATATAAGAGGTGTTGGTGTCGGGAATAAGTCAGGGGGTCCACAAGGCAGCCACGAGGTAGGGGGGCGCGCCCAGGGAGGTAGGGCACGCCCTCCACCCTTGTGGTGGCCTCGGGACTCTTCTGGTCCATCTCCGATGCTCTGTGGGCTTCTTCTGTCCAAAAATAATCTCCGTAAATTTTTAGGTCAATTGGACTCCGTTTGGTATTCCTTTTCTGTAGAACTCAAAAACAAGGGAAAAACATAAACTGGCACTAGGCTCTAGGTTAATAGGTTAGTCCCAAAAATCATATAAAATAACACATAAATGCATATAAAACATCCAAGACAGATAATACAATAGCATGGAATAATAAAAAATTATAGATACATTGGAGACATATCAAGCATCCCCAAGCTTAATTCATGCTCATCCTCGAGTAGGTAAATGATAAAAACAGTTTTTTTGATGTGGAATGCTACCTAACATATTTATCAATGTAATTTTATTTATTGTGGCATGAATGTTCAGATCCATAAGATTCAAAACAAAAGTTTAATATTGACATAAAAATGATAATACTTCAAGCATACTAATAAAGCAATAATGTCTTCTCAAAATAACATGGCCAAAGAAAGCTAACCCTACAAAATCATATATTCTGGCTATGCTCTGTCTTCATCACACAAAATATTTAAATCATGCACAACCCCAATGACAAGCCAAGCAATTGTTTCATACTTTTGATGTTCTCAAACCTTGTCAACTTTCACGCAATACATGAGCGTGAGCCATGGACATAGCACTATAGGTGAAATAGAATATGGTGGTTGTGGAGAAGACAAAAAGAAGGAGATAGTCTCACATCAACTAGGCGTATCAACGAGCTATGGAGATGCCCATCAATAGATATCAATGTGAGTGAGTAGGGATTGCCATGCAACAGATGCACTAGAGCTATAAGTTTATGAAAGCTCAAAAAGAAACTAAGTGGGTGTGCATCCAACTCGCTTGCTCACGAAGAACTAGGGCAATTTGAGGAAGCCCATCATTGGAATATACAAGCCAAGTTCTATAATGAAAAATTTCCACTAGTATATGAAAGTGACAACATAGGAGACACTCTATCATGAAGATCATGGTGCTACTTTGAATCACAAGTGTGGTAAAAGGATAGTAGCATTGCCCCTTCTCTCCTTTTCTCATTTTTTGGGCCCTCTCTTTTTTTGGCCTATTTTATTTTTATTTTTATTTTATTTTTCGTCCGGAGTCTCATCCCGACTTGTGGGGGAATCATAGTCTCCATCATCCTTTCCTCACTGGAACAATGCTCTAATAATGAAGATCATCACACTTTTATTTACTTACAACTCAAGAATTACAACTCGATACTTAGAACAAAATATGACTCATATGAATGCCTCCGATAGTGTACCAGGATGTGCAATGAATCAAGAGTGACATGTATGAAAGAAATATGAACGGTGGCTTTGCCACAAATACGATGTCAAATACATGATTAGGCAAAGCAATATGACAATGATGAAGCCTGTCATAATAAACGGAATGTTGGCAAGTTGCATGGCAATATATCTCGGAATGGCCATGGAAATGCCATGATAGGTAGGTATGGTGGCTGTTTTGAGGAGGGTATATGGCGGGTGTATGGTACCGGCGAAAGTTGCGCGGCTCAAGAGAGGCTAGCAATGGTGGAGGGGTGAGAGTGCATATAATCCATGGACTCAACATTAGTCATAAATAACTCACATACTTATTGCAAAAATCTATTAGTTATCGAAACGAAGTACTACGCGCATGCTCCTAGGAGGGTAGATTGGTAGGAAAAGACCATTGCTTGTCCCCGACCGCCACTCATAAGGAAGACAATCAATAAATAAATCATGCTCCGACTTCATCACATAACGGTTCACCATACGTGCATCCTACGGGAATCACAAACTTCAACACAAGTATTTCTACAATTCACAATTACTCACTAGAATGACTCTAATATCACAATCCTCATATCTCAAAACAATCATAAGGAATCAAACTTCTCATAGTATTCAATCCACTTTATATGCAAGTTTTTATTATACCCCTCTTGGATGCCCATCATATCAGGACTAAATTCATAACCAAAGCAAATTACCATGCTGTTTAAGACTCTCAAAATAATATAAGTGAAGCATGATAGTTCATCAGTTTCTTCAAAATAAAACCACCGTCATGCTCTAAAAAGATATAAGTGAAGCACTAGAGAAAATGACAAACTACTCCAAAAGATATAAGTAAGATCAATGAGTAGTCGAATAATTGTGTAACTATGTGAAGACTCTCTAACATTTAAGAATTTCAGATCTTGGGATATTATTAAAACAGCAAGCAAAACAAATAAAATAAAATGACGCTCCAAGCAAAACACATATCACGTGGCGAATAGAAATATAGCTCCAAGTAAAGTTATCGATGAACGAAGACGAAAGAGGGGATTCCATCCGGGGCATCCCCAAGCTTAGGTGCTTGGTTGTCCTTGAATATTACCTTGGGCATCCCCGAGCTTAGGCTCTTGCCACTTCTTATTCCGTAGTCCATCGAAACTTCACCCAAAACTTGAAAACTTCACAACACAAAACTCAACAGAAAACTCGTAAGCTCTGTTAGTATAAGAAAATAAAATCACCACTTTGGTACTGTTGTGAACTCATTCTAAATTCATATTGGTGTTATATCTACTGTATTCCAACTTCTCCATGGTTCATACCCTCCGATACTACTCATGGATTCATCAAAATAAGCAAACAACACATAGAAAACAGAATCCGTCAAAAACAGAACAGTCTGCAGCAATCTGGAAACTTCCCGTACCTCTGTAACTCCAAAAAATTCTGAAAAATAGGAAAATTTAGGAATTTTTTATATAAATCTTTTGTAAAAAATTCAGATCAAAAGCACATTCCAGTGAATTTTCAAATTTCCTAGGCGGAGCACAAAAGTTTCTGTTTTTTGCACAGAATCAAGTCAACTATCATCCACACTATCCCAAAGGCTTTACTTGGCACTTTACTGAAACAAAAGCTATAAAACATGATTAATACAGTAGCATAATCTTGTGAACACATAAAAACAGTAAGGGTAAATATTGGGTTGTCTCCCAACAAGCGCTTTTCTTTAATGCCTTTCTAGCTAGGCATGATGATTTCAATGATGCTCACATAAAAGATAAGAATTGAAACACAAAGAGAGAATCATTAAGAATATAACTAGCACATTTAAGTCTAACCCACTTCCTATGCATAGGGATTTTGTGAGCAAACAATTTATGGGAGCAAGAACCAACTAGCATAGGAAGGCAAAACAAGCATAACTTCAAGATTTTCAACACATAGAGAGGAAACTTGATATTATTGCAATTCCTACAAGCATATATTCCTCCCTCATAATAATTTTCAGTAACATCATGAATGAATTCAAAAATATAACCATCACATAAAGCATTTTTTTGCATGATCTACATGCATAGACATTTTTGTACTCTCCACATAAGAAAATTTATTCTTATTCATAGTAATGGGAGCAAACTCAACAAAATAACTATCATGTGAGGCATAATCCAATTAAAAATTAAAATCAAGATGACAAGTTTCATGGTTATCATTATTCTTTATAGCATACATGTCATCACAATAATCATCCTAGATAGCCACTTTGTTCTCATAATCAATTGGAACCTCTTCCGAAATAGTGGATGCATCACTAAATAAAGTCTTGACCTCTCCAAATCCACTTTAATAATTATAATCATCGTAAATAGGAGGCATGCTATCATCATAATAAAAGTGCTCATCGGACTAAAAATATCATATTCATCAAACATAGCATCCCCAAGCTTGTAGCTTTGCATATCATTAGCATCATGGATATTCAAGGAATTCATACTAACAACATTGCAATCATGCTCATCATCCACATATTCTATGCCAAACATTCTATCGCATTCTTCCTCTAGCAATTGAGCACAATTATCAGAATCCTTATTTTCATGAAAGACATTAAAAAGATGAAGCATATGAGGCAACCCCAATTCCATTTTTTGGAGTTTTCTTTTATAGAATAAACTGGTGATAAAACAAGAAACTAAAAGATTCAATTGCAAGATCTAAAGATATACCTTCAAGCACTCACCTCCCCGGCACCGGTGCCAGAAAAGAGCTTG
Source organism: Triticum aestivum (assembly GCF_018294505.1). Classification (NCBI taxonomy): domain Eukaryota; kingdom Viridiplantae; phylum Streptophyta; class Magnoliopsida; order Poales; family Poaceae; genus Triticum; species Triticum aestivum. Next base: position 328,144,229 of record NC_057795.1, on the reverse strand, counting down.
ATGTCTACTATGCAACCTTCTTCTTGTAGACTTGTGTTGGGCCTCCAAGCGCAGGGTTTTGTAGGACAATAGCAAATTTCCCTCAAGTGGATGACCTAAAGTTTACCAATCTGTGGGAGGCGTAGGATGAAGATGGTCTCTCTCAAACAACCCTGCAACCAAATAACAAAGAGTCTCTTGTGTCCCCAACACACCCAATACAATGGTAAATTGTATAGGTGCACTAGTTTGACGAAGAGATGGTGATACAAGTGCAATATGGATGGTAGATATAGGTTTTTGTAATATGAAAATATAAAAAAGCAAGGTAGCAAGTAACAAAAGTGAGAAAAAACGGTATTGCAATGCTTTGAAACAAGGCCTAGGGTTCATACTTTCACTAGTGCAAGTTCTCTCAACAATGATAACATATTTGGATCATATAACAATCCCTCAACATGCAACAAAGAGTCACTTCAAAGTCACTAATAGCAGAGAACAAACGAAGAGATTATTGTAGGGTATGAAACCACCTCAAAGTTATTCTTTCTGATCGATCTATTGGGCTATTCCTATAAGTGTCACAAACAGCCCTAGAGTTCGTACTAAAATAACACCTTAAGACACACATCAACCAAAACCCTATGTCACCTAGATACTCCAATGTTACCACAAGTATCCGCGTGTTTGATTATACGATATGCATCACACAATCTCAGATTCATCTATTCAAACCAACACAAAGAACTTCAAAGAGTGCCCCAAAGTTTCTATCTTTGAGTCAAGACAGAAACGTGTGCCAACCCCTATGCATAAGTTCACAAGGTCACATAACCCGCAAGTTGATCACCAAAACATACATCAAGTGGATCACATGAATATCCCATTGTCACCATAGATAAGCACATGCAAGACATACATCAAGTGTTCTCAAATCATAAAGGCTCAATCCGATAAGATAACTTCAAAGGAAAAACTCAATCCATTACAATAGGTAGAGGGGGAGAAACATCATAAGATCCAACTATAATAGCAAAGCTCGCGATACATCAAGATCATGCCAAATCAAGAACACGAGAGAGAGAGAGATCAAACACATAGCTATTGGTACATTCCTCAGCCCCAAGGGTGAACTACTCCCTCCTTGTCATGGAGAGCGCCGGGATGATGAAGATTGCCCCCGGTGATGATTCCCCCCTCTGACAGGGTGCCGGAACAGGGTCCCGCTTGCTTTTTGGTGGCTATAGAGGCTTGCGGCGGTGGAACTCCCAATCTTGTTTATGTTCTGGAAGTTTGGGGATATATAAGAGGTGTTGGTGTCGGGAATAAGTCAGGGGGTCCACAAGGCAGCCACGAGGTAGGGGGGCGCGCCCAGGGAGGTAGGGCACGCCCTCCACCCTTGTGGTGGCCTCGGGACTCTTCTGGTCCATCTCCGATGCTCTGTGGGCTTCTTCTGTCCAAAAATAATCTCCGTAAATTTTTAGGTCAATTGGACTCCGTTTGGTATTCCTTTTCTGTAGAACTCAAAAACAAGGGAAAAACATAAACTGGCACTAGGCTCTAGGTTAATAGGTTAGTCCCAAAAATCATATAAAATAACACATAAATGCATATAAAACATCCAAGACAGATAATACAATAGCATGGAATAATAAAAAATTATAGATACATTGGAGACATATCAAGCATCCCCAAGCTTAATTCATGCTCATCCTCGAGTAGGTAAATGATAAAAACAGTTTTTTTGATGTGGAATGCTACCTAACATATTTATCAATGTAATTTTATTTATTGTGGCATGAATGTTCAGATCCATAAGATTCAAAACAAAAGTTTAATATTGACATAAAAATGATAATACTTCAAGCATACTAATAAAGCAATAATGTCTTCTCAAAATAACATGGCCAAAGAAAGCTAACCCTACAAAATCATATATTCTGGCTATGCTCTGTCTTCATCACACAAAATATTTAAATCATGCACAACCCCAATGACAAGCCAAGCAATTGTTTCATACTTTTGATGTTCTCAAACCTTGTCAACTTTCACGCAATACATGAGCGTGAGCCATGGACATAGCACTATAGGTGAAATAGAATATGGTGGTTGTGGAGAAGACAAAAAGAAGGAGATAGTCTCACATCAACTAGGCGTATCAACGAGCTATGGAGATGCCCATCAATAGATATCAATGTGAGTGAGTAGGGATTGCCATGCAACAGATGCACTAGAGCTATAAGTTTATGAAAGCTCAAAAAGAAACTAAGTGGGTGTGCATCCAACTCGCTTGCTCACGAAGAACTAGGGCAATTTGAGGAAGCCCATCATTGGAATATACAAGCCAAGTTCTATAATGAAAAATTTCCACTAGTATATGAAAGTGACAACATAGGAGACACTCTATCATGAAGATCATGGTGCTACTTTGAATCACAAGTGTGGTAAAAGGATAGTAGCATTGCCCCTTCTCTCCTTTTCTCATTTTTTGGGCCCTCTCTTTTTTTGGCCTATTTTATTTTTATTTTTATTTTATTTTTCGTCCGGAGTCTCATCCCGACTTGTGGGGGAATCATAGTCTCCATCATCCTTTCCTCACTGGAACAATGCTCTAATAATGAAGATCATCACACTTTTATTTACTTACAACTCAAGAATTACAACTCGATACTTAGAACAAAATATGACTCATATGAATGCCTCCGATAGTGTACCAGGATGTGCAATGAATCAAGAGTGACATGTATGAAAGAAATATGAACGGTGGCTTTGCCACAAATACGATGTCAAATACATGATTAGGCAAAGCAATATGACAATGATGAAGCCTGTCATAATAAACGGAATGTTGGCAAGTTGCATGGCAATATATCTCGGAATGGCCATGGAAATGCCATGATAGGTAGGTATGGTGGCTGTTTTGAGGAGGGTATATGGCGGGTGTATGGTACCGGCGAAAGTTGCGCGGCTCAAGAGAGGCTAGCAATGGTGGAGGGGTGAGAGTGCATATAATCCATGGACTCAACATTAGTCATAAATAACTCACATACTTATTGCAAAAATCTATTAGTTATCGAAACGAAGTACTACGCGCATGCTCCTAGGAGGGTAGATTGGTAGGAAAAGACCATTGCTTGTCCCCGACCGCCACTCATAAGGAAGACAATCAATAAATAAATCATGCTCCGACTTCATCACATAACGGTTCACCATACGTGCATCCTACGGGAATCACAAACTTCAACACAAGTATTTCTACAATTCACAATTACTCACTAGAATGACTCTAATATCACAATCCTCATATCTCAAAACAATCATAAGGAATCAAACTTCTCATAGTATTCAATCCACTTTATATGCAAGTTTTTATTATACCCCTCTTGGATGCCCATCATATCAGGACTAAATTCATAACCAAAGCAAATTACCATGCTGTTTAAGACTCTCAAAATAATATAAGTGAAGCATGATAGTTCATCAGTTTCTTCAAAATAAAACCACCGTCATGCTCTAAAAAGATATAAGTGAAGCACTAGAGAAAATGACAAACTACTCCAAAAGATATAAGTAAGATCAATGAGTAGTCGAATAATTGTGTAACTATGTGAAGACTCTCTAACATTTAAGAATTTCAGATCTTGGGATATTATTAAAACAGCAAGCAAAACAAATAAAATAAAATGACGCTCCAAGCAAAACACATATCACGTGGCGAATAGAAATATAGCTCCAAGTAAAGTTATCGATGAACGAAGACGAAAGAGGGGATTCCATCCGGGGCATCCCCAAGCTTAGGTGCTTGGTTGTCCTTGAATATTACCTTGGGCATCCCCGAGCTTAGGCTCTTGCCACTTCTTATTCCGTAGTCCATCGAAACTTCACCCAAAACTTGAAAACTTCACAACACAAAACTCAACAGAAAACTCGTAAGCTCTGTTAGTATAAGAAAATAAAATCACCACTTTGGTACTGTTGTGAACTCATTCTAAATTCATATTGGTGTTATATCTACTGTATTCCAACTTCTCCATGGTTCATACCCTCCGATACTACTCATGGATTCATCAAAATAAGCAAACAACACATAGAAAACAGAATCCGTCAAAAACAGAACAGTCTGCAGCAATCTGGAAACTTCCCGTACCTCTGTAACTCCAAAAAATTCTGAAAAATAGGAAAATTTAGGAATTTTTTATATAAATCTTTTGTAAAAAATTCAGATCAAAAGCACATTCCAGTGAATTTTCAAATTTCCTAGGCGGAGCACAAAAGTTTCTGTTTTTTGCACAGAATCAAGTCAACTATCATCCACACTATCCCAAAGGCTTTACTTGGCACTTTACTGAAACAAAAGCTATAAAACATGATTAATACAGTAGCATAATCTTGTGAACACATAAAAACAGTAAGGGTAAATATTGGGTTGTCTCCCAACAAGCGCTTTTCTTTAATGCCTTTCTAGCTAGGCATGATGATTTCAATGATGCTCACATAAAAGATAAGAATTGAAACACAAAGAGAGAATCATTAAGAATATAACTAGCACATTTAAGTCTAACCCACTTCCTATGCATAGGGATTTTGTGAGCAAACAATTTATGGGAGCAAGAACCAACTAGCATAGGAAGGCAAAACAAGCATAACTTCAAGATTTTCAACACATAGAGAGGAAACTTGATATTATTGCAATTCCTACAAGCATATATTCCTCCCTCATAATAATTTTCAGTAACATCATGAATGAATTCAAAAATATAACCATCACATAAAGCATTTTTTTGCATGATCTACATGCATAGACATTTTTGTACTCTCCACATAAGAAAATTTATTCTTATTCATAGTAATGGGAGCAAACTCAACAAAATAACTATCATGTGAGGCATAATCCAATTAAAAATTAAAATCAAGATGACAAGTTTCATGGTTATCATTATTCTTTATAGCATACATGTCATCACAATAATCATCCTAGATAGCCACTTTGTTCTCATAATCAATTGGAACCTCTTCCGAAATAGTGGATGCATCACTAAATAAAGTCTTGACCTCTCCAAATCCACTTTAATAATTATAATCATCGTAAATAGGAGGCATGCTATCATCATAATAAAAGTGCTCATCGGACTAAAAATATCATATTCATCAAACATAGCATCCCCAAGCTTGTAGCTTTGCATATCATTAGCATCATGGATATTCAAGGAATTCATACTAACAACATTGCAATCATGCTCATCATCCACATATTCTATGCCAAACATTCTATCGCATTCTTCCTCTAGCAATTGAGCACAATTATCAGAATCCTTATTTTCATGAAAGACATTAAAAAGATGAAGCATATGAGGCAACCCCAATTCCATTTTTTGGAGTTTTCTTTTATAGAATAAACTGGTGATAAAACAAGAAACTAAAAGATTCAATTGCAAGATCTAAAGATATACCTTCAAGCACTCACCTCCCCGGCACCGGTGCCAGAAAAGAGCTTGATGTCTACTATGCAACCTTCTTCTTGTAGACTTGTGTTGGGCCTCCAAGCGCAGGGTTTTGTAGGACAATAGCAAATTTCCCTCAAGTGGATGACCTAAAGTTTACCAATCTGTGGGAGGCGTAGGATGAAGATGGTCTCTCTCAAACAACCCTGCAACCAAATAACAAAGAGTCTCTTGTGTCCCCAACACACCCAATACAATGGTAAATTGTATAGGTGCACTAGTTCGGCGAAGAGATGGTGATACAAGTGCAATATGGATGGTATATATATATATATATATATATATATATATATATATATATATATAGGTTTTTGTAATCTAAAAATATAAAAACAGCAAGGTAGCAAGTAACAAAAGTGAGTGAAAACGGTATTGCAATGCTTCGAAACAAGGCCTAGGGTTCATACTTTCACTAGTGCAAGTTCTCTCAACAATAATAACATATTTGGATCATATAACAATCCCTCAACGTGCAACAAAGATTCACTCCAAAGTCACTAATAGCGGAGAACAAACGAAGAGATTATTGTAGGGTATGAAACCACCTCAAAGTTATCCTTTCTGATCAATCTATTGGGATATTCCAATAAGTGTCACAAACAACCCTAGAGTTCATACTAAAATAACACCTTAAGACACACATCAACCAAAACCCTAATGTCACCTAGATACTCCAATGTCACCACAAGTATCCGCGAGTTTGATTATACGATATGCATCACTCAATCTCAGATTCATCTATTCAAACCAACACAAAGAACTTCAAAGAGTGCCCTAGAGTTTCTACCGGAGAGTTAAGACGACAACGTGTGCCAACCCCTATGCATAAGTTCACAAGGTCACATAACCCGCAAGTTGACCACCAAAACATACATCAAGTGGATCACGTGAATGTCCCATTGTCACCACAGATAAGCACATGCAAGACATACATCAAGTGTTCTCAAATCTTAAAGACTCAATCCGATAAGATAACTTCAAAGGTAAAACTCAATCCATTACAAGAGGTAGAGGGGGAGAAACATCATAAGATCCAACTATAATAGAAAAGCTCGCGATACAGCAAGATCGTGCCAAATCAAGAACACGAGAGAGAGAGATCAAACACATAGCTACTGGTACATACCCCCAACCCCAAGGGTGAACTACTCCCTCCTCGTTATGTAGAGCGCCCGGATGATGAAGATTGCCCCGGTGATGATTCCCCCCTCTGACAGGGTGTCGGAACAGGGTCCTGCTTGGTTTTTGGTGGCTATAGAGGCTTGTGGTGGCGGAACTCCCGATCTTGGTTCTGTTCTGGAAGTTTGTGGATATATAAGAGGTGTTGGCGTCGGGAACAAGTCAGGGGGTCCACAAGGTAGCCACGAGTTAGGGGAGCGCGCCCTCCACCCTCGTGGTGGCCTCGGGACTCTTCTGGTCCATCTCCGATGCTCCGTGGGCTTTTTCTGGTCCAAAAATAATCTTTGTAATTTTCAGGTGAACTGGACTCCGTTTGGTATTCCTTTTCTGTAGAACTCAAAAACAAGGGAAAAACGGAAACTGGCACTGGGCTCTAGGTTAATATGTTAGTCCCAAAAATCATATAAAATAGCATATAAATGCATATAAAACATCCAAAACATATAATATAATAGCATGGAAAAATAAAAAATTATAGATACGTTGGAGACGTATTAATAATCTATGCATAGACTTGGCTCATGATGCCACTGTTGGGAAACATTGCATGGAAAACAAAAGAATTCTACGCACACGCAATGATCTATCCATGGAGATGCATAGCAACGAGGGGGAGAGTGTGTCTACATACCCTCGTAGACTATAAATGGAAGCATTTCACAACGTGGTTGATGTAGTCGAACTTTCTTCGCGCTCTACCGATCGAGTACCGAACGTATGACACCTCCGAGTTCTGCATACATTCAGCTCGGTGACGTCCCTCGTCTTCTTGATCCAGCAAGACGTCGAGGTAGTAGATGAGTTCCGTCAGCATGATGGTGTGGTGACAGTGATGGTGAAGTGATCCTCGCAGGGCTTCGCCTAAGCACCGTGAGAATATGACCCGGGGTGTAAACTATGGAGGGGGGCGCCGCACATGGCTAGGCAATTATCTGGTGTGTGCTAGGCGCCCCCTCCTCATATATATAGGTGGGAGGGGATAGGGAGAGGCCTAGGGGTGCCCCAAGTAGGACCTAATCTCCATGCCATGTTTTTCGGAGGGGGAAGGAAAGAGGATGGGAGAGAGAAGGAAGTGGGAATCCTAATCCACACTTGCCTTTCCCCTTTCCAGCTTTAATTCTCCACCTTGGCCAACCCATATGGGGGGTGCACCAGCCCCTTGTGGCTGGTGCATTTCCCCTCTTGGCCCATAAGGCCCATATCTTTTGCCAGGAGTGCCCGAAACCCCTTCCGATGACCAGATATGTACCCGGTACCCTCCGGAACACTCCCGTTGTCCTAATACCATCGTTCTATATATAAATCTTTACGTCACGACCATTTAGAGACTCCTCGTCATGTCTGTGATCTCATACGGACTCCAAACAACATTCGGTCACCAAATCACATAACTCGTATAATACTATATCGTCATCGAACGTTAAGCGTGCGGACCCTACGAGTTCAAGAACTATGTAGACATGACCGAGACACCTCTCCGGTAAATAACCAATAGCGGAACCTGGATGCTCATATTGCCTCCTATATATTCTATGAAGATCTTTATCGGTCAAACCGTTATGACAACATACGTAATTCCCTTTGTCCATCGGTATGTTTCTTGCCCGAGATTCGATCATCGGTATCTTCATAGCTAGTTCAATCTCGTTGCCGGCAAGTCTCTTTACTCGTTCCGTAATACATCACCTCGTGACTAACTCCTTAGTTGTTTGTTTGCAAGATTATGACATGTATTACCGAGAGGGCCCAGAGATACCTCTCCGATACTCGGAGTGACAAATCCTAATCTCGATCTATGCCAACTCAATAAATACCTTCGAAGATACCTATAGAGCATCTTTATAATCACCAATTATGTTGTGACATTTGATAGCACGCAAGGTATTCCTCCGGTATCCGGGAGTTGCATAATCTCATAGTCGAAGTAATATGTATTTGACATGAAGAAAGCTGAAAGCATAGTAATAAAACTGAACAATCATTATGCTTAGCTAACGGATGGGTCTTGTCCATCACATCATTAT